>NC_063152.1:6820077-7120077 GCF_020921035.1 Rhodamnia argentea | reverse complement strand
CAAGTGAGTATTGTTTTCTAATGATAGCAAAGCTCCTCTTTCCATGCAACTGAATTACATATTTTTAATGAAATGTCGGGTCTTAGATAAGAAAGTAGAATATTTCCTGCTAATATGCCTCTCCCAAGGCAGATTTTTTTTCCCCTCAAGTAATCGCTTTTGCTATCATTATTGTTTTTCCGTATCATTGAAGTGACTTTTTTTGTCCCTCAATTGTTTATATAGGTTGTACCAGTCATCCGAAGATACCAACCAGCGCATATACTTTGATGTTGAACCTCTAGGTCGATATCTTGGTACAGCGGTCGGGTACCATCTTTGCTTTTGCATTTGTAGCGAACTATATCGTCAATAGTCTACTCTTTCGACTCTTTGCCGTCGGGATGGTCTAGTTCATATATATGATCTTCAAACGGCCAGTGGATTTCAGGCTTTCAGCCGCATCGTGTCCGATACTTTGTAATTGAAGGCTTTCTTGTCCATTTATGCGTATTGTGTTTAGTTGTACTTGATTTGCCCGATGATGAACATTTCCTTGTCTTCCGTGATAATCCGGATACAATGAAATGGCTTCTCTTTTCATCCGTTTCTGCCAATGGCTGCTTCTTCTTCCGGGCACCGAAGATTTGAGGTTCCCGAGGAGGATGATGCAGTATTTCATTTGAGGGGTATCATAGATGTCCACCTTTTCCTGTTAAAGCTTTGCAGCATATTTCACTTTGCCTTATTGATTGATCGCCTTGGTGATTGTGCTAATTTAATCAAAATATTGGGCCCTAGAAGGTCATCCTCCATTTGGTTTTTTCTTGATCTTGTTCTTCCCATTTTTCCCCAAAGTCCCCTAGAAGATCATCCTCCATTGGGTTTTTTCTTCTTCTTGTTCTTCCCTTTTTTCCCCAAAGTCCCACTTGAGGGTCTTCTACGGCCCAATGTTTGGAATTTTCCTGGGGAAAAGATATCCTTTTGTTTTTCAAGTTCTTCGGCGAGCTAAGATTATGCCATCTTGAAGTTTTTTTTTTTGCTAGTTTCAACAGCCATAGACTGTTCTGCTTTTCTTCAATGATGTACTTGGATAAAATTTGTTGCATGTTTAATTACACGGATTAGAGTTGATATCTCTTGCCAGCCGTGCATGTGGGCACTCTCCTTTGATCAGCTCAACAATTTACTGTTGCCCTTGGTTTACATTGTATTGTCTTGTCTTTTGCAGGTGATGAGAACTGTCTCTCAATCTGGAGCTTTCCTTTCGATTCCGCACGTAACAGCGTGGATGATGGAGATGGAGGTGCTGATCTTGAGGCCGCATCCCCTGAAAAGGGGCAACAGGATTCTTGAGAATTCTTAAAAACTTTGCATCAATCTATATCACGTCTTTCACGGATCGGAAATATTGAATGATTGATGGCAGAGGCAAATCCATGATCTGCAGTGATCCAGCAATGTTGAGCTCTTGCGATTTGTAACGAGTTATAGCGATTTGCGGCATAGCTTTGGGCAGTCGCTCAAAGTAGAGTTTGAGTTTGTCTCGGCCAGGGTTTGTTTCGATGTAACTAATGTATGAGGAATGATGATGACCAAATGATAATCTTTTCATGCAAAGGGTACTTTGATAGGATTTGTGTTAAAATATATGTCTCGAGTTTGAGTTCGAACAAAATCCGACGATGTATTGTGTGGATGCTCCAGCACGTGAAAGAACGAAAAAAGGATTGGCACATATATTTGCCGGTGGATATGTGTTCACGTGAAAGGATGAGAAAAGGGAAAAGTGCAATCTTTGACTTTGGCCAAATAATGAGGATATTTGGTTCAAAGTGGACTCCTTGAAGACAACGACAATGAAAGAAAAGAAAAGATTTGCTTTCTTGGTTGTTGAAAAAGTTGCATGCAAGAGTAAGAAAGTCCAAGTTTGAGACTTTGTTGTCCCTATCTTCACGGTGGAAATCTGCACACTCTTTGGTGGTGGGTTTAATATAAAATGCTTCTCAAGTTTGCTTTAGGGATGACTTTAGAAAAAAAGTCCTAAAGAGAGCCATTCATTGAGTGCTCTGCAAGGGTTTCATTCGTGGGTTTTGTTCGTGAAATTACATCAAGAATTCAAGTGTCGAAGCCGAATAAATCTTGAGGTTAGATTTGTGTTAATTCCTTTGCGAGAATATCGCTAGGAATTGGAGGCTAAACACTGTGTGCGTTATTGGATGTAATTGGGGTTTGGGAAACACCGAGAGTGTTTGAGTTACTCGAGTGTGGTTCCGTAATCTCCGTGTATCGCTCGTTCTATAGTGGAATTCGTTGCTACTCTTCCCGTGGACGTAGGTCTCCGACCGAACCACGTACATCCGGTGTCCGATTTATTTTCTTGTTCTGTCTATTTATTGTTAGATCGCTTGTTCCGCGCAACAATTGGTATCAGAGCCAGGCTTGTCGAGTTGAAGTGAATCGATGGCGACGGAAGAAGTAAAAGTGAAAATCGACAGATTTGAGGGGAAGGACTTTGGTTTCTGGAAGATGCGGATTGAGGATTATCTATATCGGATGAAGCTGCACTTGCCCCTATCCGGGGAGAAACCAGAGACGATGAAGCAAGCCGATTGGGAATTGCTGGATAGACGAGCGTTGGGTGTTATTCGGGCGACGTTGGCTCGTAACGTCGCGTTTAATATCGTCAAAGAGAAGACCACTGCGGGTTTGATGAAAGCCCTATCGGATATGTACGAAAAGCCCTCTGCGATCAACAAGGTCTATCCGATGCAACGTCTGTTTAATTTGAAGATGAGCGAAGGTGCGTCAGTTACTAATCATATCAATGAATTCAATGTGATCGTTAGTCAATTGAGTTCAGTTGATATTGACTTTGAAGATGAGGTATGTGCTTTGATTCTATTATCCTCATTGCCCGATAGCCGGAATACTACATTTATCGCTGTTAGTAATTCCTCCGGGTCAACAAGTTTGACGTTTGATGGTATTCGAGATTTAATTTTAAGTGAGGACATCCGTAGAAGAGAATCTGGCGAATATGTATCTACTGCTTTAGTAGGTGAAAATAGAGGAAGGACCGATACTCGTGGTAGTAGAAGTAGTATGAACTCGAATAGACGCAATCGATCTAGGACTGGTGGTGCTGTCTGTTGGAATTGTGGCAAGAGAGGGCATCTTAGAAGAAATTGCTTAAAGCTGAAAAACGAAACGGGTAAGGGAATTAGAGTTGAATCTACGGATGATATTGCAGCTGTAGCAGAAAATTCTGATGGTGTCGATAGTGTCTTGTCTCTCATTGAGAATTCGTCATTTGACGGATGGATTATGGATTCTGGTTGTTCTTTTCATGCTACACCAAATAAAAACTGGTTTGCTACTTATCGGTGCACAGATAGTAGTAAAGTGCGGTTGGGGAACAACGCCGAATGCGATGTTGTGGGTGTTGGTGATATTAAAATCGGGATGCATGATGGTATTGTGAGGACGTTGACTCAAGTAAGACACGTTCCAGAATTGAAAAAGAACTTAATTTCCTTGGGTGCCCTAGATTCAGCTGGATGCAGGTATTCTTCACAAGGTGGAGTTCTAAAGGTTGTTCGAGGTGCCTTGGTGATAATGAAAGGAATCAAGCATGGAAGCCTGTATGAACTTCAAGGTAAGACATTGACAGGTTTCGCTCTGGAGACGTCGACATCTGTTCGAGAGTCTAACGACCGCTCGAGGAAGACCTGGGTGATCGTGCCGATGCATAAGTTTGATGTTGTTGTCGGGAATACGCGATCGAGAGCTTTGATCGAGACGGAGACCGGTAAGTTGATCAAGCATGGGCGAACCGACAGTAGCATGGAGTTACGCTCGAAGCTGGTAAATAAATTCTGCATGACAAAGGGCATAATGAAACACCGCACTAGTGCCGATAAACCACAACAGTTTGCAGAATTAATGAGCAGAACATTACTAGAGATGGTCCGAAAAATGATCTCTAGTGCTGGTATGGCTAGAAGAGTTCTAGCGGATGCGCTTAGTATGGTGAGCTACCTGGTGAACGGATCTCCATCGATCGCGATCGGATTTCGGACTCCCGAAGAAGTGTGGTCGAGTAACGTTGCTAATTATTCTACTTTAAGAATGTTTGGTTGCCCGTGTTATTATCGAGTAAGTGATGGTAAGCTCGATGTGAGGGCAAGGTGCATATTCCATGGCTATGCACGAGGTGAGCGGGGCTATCGGTTGTGGTGCTCGAATATAAATTCACCTGTTTGCAACAGAAAAGTTACCTTTGACGAGTCTCCGGTACTTCGGGGTAGGAGTGTTCGTGGTAGTATAAATACGGATCTAAACGGTGTTCGGCTTGAGGTGGAGTTGCAACCAGAAACTCCCGAGGTAGCGAGTACTAGCGTGATAATCGACACAGATGGTGCTTGTAGCGAGGTGGAGCCTGTAGAGCCAACGGTTGCCTTGAATCGCTGCGATATTGATAAGGTACGTGTTCGATCTCCCGACGGATATGGATGCAACGGTGGTTTTGCTTTATCTGCGATTAAGGAGCTTGTGTCAGAATGTCCTTGTAGAGCGATTAAAGGTGCATGTTCGGTTGGTATTCCGATGAGGTCCACGATTACGGCGAAGTTCAAGCGCGACTTGGACTTGGATGATATCTGTGGCGGTTGAGCCCATTGGGGCTGTTGGGAGAGTAGCAAATGATGTTTGGATTATCAGCGAAGCGATTGAGACTTGGCTCAAACGTCGAGCCAAGGTGGAGATTGTTAAAATATATGTCTCGAGTTTGAGTTCGAACAAAATCCGACGATGTATTGTGTGGATGCTCCAGCACGTGAAAGAACGAAAAAAGGATTGGCACATATATTTGCCGGTGGATATGTGTTCACGTGAAAGGATGAGAAAAGGGAAAAGTGCAATCTTTGACTTTGGCCAAATAATGAGGATATTTGGTTCAAAGTGGACTCCTTGAAGACAACGACAATGAAAAAAAAGAAAAGATTTGCTTTCTTGGTTGTTGAAAAAGTTGCATGCGGGAGTAAGAAAGTCCAAGTTTGAGACTTTGTTGTCCCTATCTTCACGGTGGAAATCTGCACACTCTTTGGTGGTGGGTTTAATATAAAATGCTTCTCAAGTTTGCTTTAGGGATGACTTTAGAAAAAAAGTCCTAAAGAGAGCCATTCATTGAGTGCTCTGCAAGGGTTTCATTCGTGGGTTTTGTTCGTGAAATTACATCAAGAATTCAAGTGTCGAAGCCGAATAAATCTTGAGGTTAGATTTGTGTTAATTCCTTTGCGAGAATATCGCTAGGAATTGGAGGCTAAACACTGTGTGCGTTATTGGATGTAATTGGGGTTTGGGAAACACCGAGAGTGTTTGAGTTACTCGAGTGTGGTTACGTAATCTCCGTGTATCGCTCGTTCTATAGTGGAATTCGTTGCTACTCTTCCCGTGGACGTAGGTCTCCGACCGAACCACGTACATCCGGTGTCCGATTTATTTTCTTGTTCTGTCTATTTATTGTTCGATCGCTTGTTCCGCGCAACAATTTGGACGAAGTATTGTTAAACTCATCGAAAAGCGAGGACCGGTCCACGGGAAAATGTCGTGGGCATACCGATTCTCTCTTCGTTAGGGCAATGTACATGTGTTTGGTCGTCCGATTAATGTGGTTTATCCGACTAATTTTCGTAGATATGCATATTGATGATTATTATTCTCTAATGCGTCACATGACTATAATCGGGAGCATCATGTCTTATCATGTGATGGGTCAAAATGAACAGTAGTATCTTCTCATGCACAGGTGTGCCAAGGAGCTCATTGGTGGGTTTTGACGCCTCTAGCGAGTCGGGTTGGGTTGGGTTGGGTTTAGATGGGTCGAAAATGTATATGATCTAAATCGACCCGTTTTTTTTTTTATGCGAAAAGATTCTAGCTAACCATCGTGGACTCGTTTTGGAGCTAACTAAAATCGACTAGTTCGAAACAAAAATCTAACTTCAAATGTCAAGGTGAACTAAAGTGCCCTCGAAACCCATTTACCTGTTCGACCAGAGAGAGAGAGAGAGAGAGAGAGAGAGAGAGAGAGAGAGAGAGAGAGAGAGAGAGAGAGAGAGAGAGAGAGAGAGAGAGAGAGAGAGCCCATTTACCTTAAACGCGGATCGTGAGAGAGAGAGAGAGAGAGAGAGAGAGAGAGAGAGAGAGAGAGAGAGAGAGCCCATTTACCTTAAACGCGGATCGTGAGAGAGAGAGAGAGAGAGAGAGAGAGAGAGAGAGCCCATTTACCTTAAACGCGGATCGTGAAAACTATAAACCCTGCCAAAAAAGTAAAAAAATTAATCCAACTATCTTGTAATTTTTTTTGGGCAAAAAAGTAAAAAAATAAAAAAGCAATATTTTATTGACTTGTGGGTCCCGCTCCGCTTCCGATCCCTTTATATACACGACGACACGTTTCGTTTACGCCCCTCCTCTCTCTCTCTCTCTCTTTCTCTCTGTGTGCCGGTGCTGGTTCAGCTTCACAGCCCGGTGGCAATGGCTTCTCTGGAACACGAACCTTCCGGAGAAGACGAATTCGAGCAGAACCTCAAGAGGACGAGACGCCGCGACGCCTTGGAGTCGAAGCCCGACCACCGTGTGGCTCTCAACCCCGCCGATTGCAACTTAGGTACCGCCTTTTCCCCTTCTTTTTCTTTTTTTTTTTTCCTTTTCTGTCTCTTCGTACTTTTCGTTGATCGTGTCTGCTTCGTAAGAGCGTTTCTCTTTTTGATCGTTCGTTCTCGGACTGTTTTGATGATATACGGAGGAATGATCGTGACACGTTTCTTTCGTTTGGTCCAAGAATTGTGCGTGCGAGGGGTCAGATGGAGTTCTCGATCGATCTTGTGTTGGCTTGGTGTCGTCGATTCTATCAGTCATGACCGTGATTGCTTGTGCTGTGCGTGGTCAGGAAGCAAAGTGCGTGTGTTTGGGTCGGCTGCGCGAAGTTCAATGGAACAGTACTGTCTAGTGACAGTTTGGTTTTTAATTTCGTGTAACAGAGAGATCAAATCCGAAGAAATATCCATTCTTGTTAAGACTAGTCAAGTGTCTTATGGCATCCATAGTTATGTGAGTCACTGATGTAATTTTTTTTTTAGAGAAAAGATGGATGGTCAATGTGGGAAGTATCCGTCAATTGCCTCATTTTGTGGCATACGTTCTGAATGTTCTCCTCTAGTATTTTTCTCAGTCGAGGATGGTGTTTGGCACGGTTGTAGAAAAGCATGCAATGGAAATATATGAGCCTATGCATGGTGGTACTTTGTGCTCTTACTTCACGTATGTCTCTACCAAGGTATCAAGTGTATCGTCGTTTGCATATGTCAAAAGGTCTAAACAATTTTGATATATTGGGACACTGTATATATTAAACATATATTTTTATATGTACATGATAAATTATAATTTCTATACTTATTACAATCAAACTAACTTAATTCAAATATACAAACAAATAAATAATAAAAGAGAGCCTAAAAATGAATTCACACTATAAATATTAATTCAGTGTTTGTTAATATGAGTCATTGTTTGGAATTAATAAATTTAAGGGAAAGTATCACAAAAAACCCTAAACTTTGTCCATTGTGACATATTTACCTTGAATTTTTTTTTGTAACATTAAAAATCCCAAACTATGCCTATTACGATACATTTATCATAATTTTTTTTGTGGCACTAAAAATCCTAAATTTGTATCTCGTGACACATTTACCCTCTTTTACTAAAAGTGACAGTTAAAAACCTAACATAAATCCAAGATGGCACAACATTAAAAAGAAGAAAAAGGAAAAGTCACTATTCATTGTCTTCGACCCCGCAATGTCCTTGGGCGATGGTTTGTTGCGACCCACTTCCGTTTGGACCTCCGACGGCGCTCATCGTCCCTTGCTTGACCACATCTAATAGATCTGGTCATGGCGGCGGCAAGCTTTGAGGTCTGATTCAGGGGAAAAAAATGAGATGTTATTGTTCATTTTGTTGATTGGGAAAAGATGAGCCATGGACAGGCAAGAGGTGCATCGTCAGGGAAAGGTCGAAGAGAAGAAGCATAGCCTGGAGGGACTTCCGCTAAAGGATAGCCTTTACCTGCAGTACAAGGACTTGGAGCACTAGAAGCTTTGGGGCTGCGGCGCTCAGCGACTCAGGGCCAACAGAAGCCAAAGTGTAGGGCTTGCCCATTCCCTCGCAAAGCAGATGAAATTCTCAAACCCTTATGCCAGCTTCGAGCTCGAGTGGCCATGGCGGCTGTGAACTTCGCAGCCAGATCCAACCACGAAGCTAGTGGCCGCCGTGGACAGATTTGGTGGGAGGTCAAGCAAGGGTCGACCAACGTTGCTGGGAGGTTTAGGCAGCGAATAGCGACGACGAGCACCGGACAATCTTTGGCCGACTGATCGCAAGGTTGAAGATGATGGACAGTGAATTATAATTTTTTCTTCTATTTTAGTTTTTAACCGTTAATCTTTTGTCGATGTGGCACTCGTGACGATGACATTTGCAATGTTTTTAGAAATAATTGGGAACACTTTTATTTTTGAACACACATCTTGAATATTTTTATAGTTGATCTCATCCATATTATAATTTAATAAATCATGTATAAATTACTTATATATATTGATTTAATTTGATTTAGTTATTGAACAAATGTGACTTAATTTGATTTAGTAAGTTAAAAAGATAAATAAATATTAATTTTAATATATATATATATATAGAGTCTCCTCAATTAAATAAAAAAATAAAAATAATTTTTTTATAATTACCAAGTGCGTTTTTATTTTTATAAATTATTATTGAGAATAGAAATAAAACTGAAATTCTTTTTTGTCCCCCTCTCGTTTACTTTGGGGGTAAATAGGTTACCAAAGGCACAACAAATCTCAGATTCTTTTGCTTCCTTTTGTCTCTCGCTCGCATTTCATCAATCACTTGCCGACTTCGAATCGGGAGAGCAGGGAACGGCAATTAAATCGAGCCCAAGGTACTCTCTCGTTCATCTGGTTTGTGATTGTGATTATCACGAGCCTTGGGAATGCGTAATCTTTTTTGGCTCCTCCCGAATTGAAAGCGCAAGACAGTGTTGGGTGTCGAGCGTGGATGCTGGCCATCGTACGATTCTGGGAATTTCGACTTAATTTGATAAGCTTTATGCCCCTGGACTTCTTCGCTAGCGTGATTAGAAGTAAGCGATGGCTAGGCCCAATCACACCCTAGAAAAGCGCAGGACAGTCTCGTGTACTCTCTCCGAGATTGCTATTGTGTCTGGCATTGATGCATGAGTTGATATGAAGCTTTTGTAATCCATCGTTTTCTTTTGCTTTTTGGGTTGAATCTTTCGATACTGTTACGGCTGTTTAGGAGTTGCAAACTTCGTAATTTGTCTCTCTGTCTCAACCTCACAGTTTTAAGCGGGAGTTAATTCGCGGTGAAGCAATGTTTTCAGGGACCATTTGCGATGACTGTTTTCTGGCACTTACAATTTTTGCTACAAGAAATAACACATTGCGGCATTTCCAAATGCCACTATCAAATGCCTCTAAAGATAGAGCTTTTGCAGGCATTTTTGGATGTTTTTAGGAGTAAAGCTTTTATCAACATCGCTTTGAACTTCATTTTTTCCCTTTTGCCTGTAAGAATTCTACTGGCTTTTACGAATGCCGGCAAATCACTTAATGAGTGTTGGCAAAAGTTGTTTCTGTTGTTGTGTGGTCATCATGGGCATTGTGTCCAAAATATGCAGCCGTGTCAAGATAGTATTCTATGGCTTATCTGCCATATCCTAGACATGAACTAAGTCCATGTAAGAAAAATCTTTTGAGATATTTTATGCTTTGAGAAAGAGATACTCCATCTGCGAGTTTTTGACTAATAAGCACCGCAGATAGAGGTGGCCGGTTCCGGTTCGGGAACCGGCGGTTTCGGTCCGGGCCGGTTCCGGTTTTCGGTTCGGAACCGCCGGTTCCAAGGCCCAATTGCTCTTTTCACCCGGCCTCCTTCTTTTTTTTTTTTTTAAACCAGGTCGGAACTGGCCCGGAACCGGCGGTTCCGGGCCGGTTCCAACAATTTACAAACCAGAACCGGCCCTCAAAAGGGCCAGTTCCTGTTCCGGGCCCACGGGTCCATTTGGCCACCTCTAACCGCAGATCTTGTTCTCCGATGTATCAATGGAGAATGGTGTCGTGTATTAACACCAAACATTGTTACAGATACCTACTGTGCACCAAAAAATGCAATTAATGGCATTTTCTTAGTTGGAATTTTATTTGAAGCTTTAATGAGCTGTTTTGAAAAATGACAAAGCCAAGGAAACTTGTTCATTGTTCTCTGTTTTTCAGCGGTGATTGTTGCCAGGTTGTGGATAGGTTCTTCGATTCTGGTTTCTAAGTTTGTAATTTAAAGTGAGAATATCACTCTGTGAACAAAGGACTCTATAGAACTGCTTCTTTCTCCTCTTTGTATTGAGTACGTACATACTCATTTAGCCTCATTAGCAAGTTCTCCTCCTCCTCCCCTCTTGTTTTTATCTTTTGCGAACAGACTCACTAGGAAGTAACTGATATTGCATTTGCATTAATATTACCTTCATAGAAGAAGGCAGAAAAGTGAATTGCATTTATCTTTTGCTTTATGATTTAGAGCTCGGCAGATTTGGCCACTACAAGCCTGTGCTAGGTGGCTTGCTTAGATAGAGAAATGCTACGTGTCTTATGTGTGATTTCCCGTTAATAACATGGTGGAGCTTCTATATGCGTTCCATGTTCTTTTCTCTGACTCTATGAACTCTAATTCTCTCCTTGTCGATGTGAATGAAGTTGGTGTAAACAGAAGCCTCATCTCCGGAAATGCAGATTGGGCTCCCACTAAATGAAGCACGTAATCTTCAAGTTCGTAAACTAGTGATCCCCCACAAAAGCAAAGGGTTTGTAGAGCTACTGCAGCAATTGATAGTTTGCGATGCTATCTCTGATGAGGATTTCCAAAAGCGGTTCGAAGAGCTCGGCTCTCTCGGCGATGACCATAGAGGATACTAATCGTGGAAAGATAGTCGCTACTGGAAGTGTGTTCATTGAGAAGAAGTTTATAAGGAACTGCAACAAGGTTGGCCATATTGAAGACGCGGCCGTTGATTGTGATTCTAGGGGGATGCAGTTTAGGAAAAAAGGTTCTTTCTTTTCTCACTGATCATGCCCAATCCGTGGGTTGCTACACGGTGATTTTTTACTACAGCAATGAGAATAAAGCATTCTATGATAAGCAAAAAGAAATTCAGATGGTTAAGTATTTTATCTAAGAAATTACCAAATTTGTTCAATTATAAGGAAGCAATTCGTGTCTAGCCCCATTTTAAGTTCATTTTTCTGATTAATCTCTCCCCAGAGTTTCAATTGAGATGAGTAAGTTCAACAGATTTTGCATTTTCTACTGTGAATTTGGATACTTGGATGCCCCTTCTAAGTTCATCCGGTCGTTCACACCACCTTGCCTTTTGTGTTGATCATGAATATTAATTCAATTGGTTATCGAGTGCAACCATTGATTCCACGAGGACTGCTCTAGTTAATGACAAGGAATGGGACAAATTATTGGGCATCTGTTTTCAAAACCAAGTTGGTAGTTGGATTCCAATATTGCATTTTTTATGAGGAAAAAAAATGATGTAAATAGTCTTTGAATTTTTAGTTTGTTCGGTGTAGTCCATGACCTATTGCTAAATTTCCAATTTAGTTCTTCCATCTGCTTAAACGACAAATCAAACATCATTTAATGATATTGATTATTGTATGTCAAGTTGGATGTGTGAAAACAATTAGGCGATCTTAAATCAATGACCACAGTCTTTTTAAAATAATAAGACACTATCCGATGATGCATGTTCTATAATGTACATTATCATATTATGAACTCGATTATCATATGCAGATATGAAAATTTATGTGAACAATCCACACGATATCTATTTTTTGTCCATTGTTCAAATTTAATGGATTAGAAGCCACGTGAGAAGACTTCATTAAATTTGAATTAACGAAAAACGGGTATTGAACATTTTCATATAACCTGGGGTCTAGATTGAACATCTATCAATAGGTCAAGGATTATATTGACCAATTAAAAAGTCTAAAGATGACATTGTATATTGAGATATCATTTGTATCATTTTTCTTTTTGTGAGAGCTGATTCTTTGTTACAAAGCTTAAAGCAACACTAACGGAGCTTCAATATCCCAAATAGAATTATAGAAGCACAATCTCAAATGCACATCAATTAGACTCTAGCGACCTTGTTCGTGACACTAGAAACATTTTCAACTTTGGTTCCAACAACAACCTTGTTGGGCCTTCGATTGGAGAAAACAAGGAACAATTTAGACTCGGTAACAATACACTGAAATTTGAGTCACAACAACGTTGGGCCTTCGAATCTGGACCGGAAAGCCGCTGCCCCTTTTCCTTTTCTTGTGCTGCCTTCTCCGGGAACGCTCTCTCTCTTTACTCTTCACTCCACGAACAGCCCCTCTCTTTCTTTTTCTTTTTTCGACTTTTTCTCCTTTTTTGGTTTTCTTTTTATGTTATGTTAGTTGAACCCCACGAAGAGGCGGAACCAGCCAACAAACCTCCGTCATTCTAACAGCACAAAATCAACACCGATAGGATCTCAACCTCGGACCAAATTGCTTCCACTTTAACATGAAGATCCAAACCTGAATCACAAACAGCTCTCTTTGAATAAAGACTCCAATAGACCCTAGATACAATTGTCAACTATGATGCCGAGTTAAGATACAACCATCCGATTAGTCGGCCATTATATTGAACGAGTTAGCTAGACTTTCAGTAGTTCAGAAACATCTTAGCTTAATGTTCATTCAGCAAGCTTGCTGTTTGCATTGCATCATGCAGCTTTTGAGCAATTAGGAATATTTCCCAAGAGAGATCGCAGAAGAACACATTCCGATGATGAAGGATTCTTGCGGGGTGAATTTCTTGTTGAGAATTAATGAGGGTAACATTGTGGCAATAGCATGGAAAACTTACTTCTACATCATGCGGGGAAACTGTACCATCTTCAAGTCCCAAGACAATAGTCTTGCCACCGGGACGAGCCAGCATAATGATGTTGTACATTTACCTGGAGTAGATTAGAATAATTATGAGAAACCAAGATTGACGACACAATGAATGTGCAAAGAAAACAACAGAGAGAAAAATAATGAATAATTTCTTCACAACAAAATTACTATAAGAGGGAAGATAGAGAACGCATAGTGACGAGAAAATCAAAATTTGTTAAGTAAGGTAAAGCATCGTAACAGTACAAGACAACCGAGAGGGGTATCAGTCACTTGATATGGGATTTATTTGGGCTAGCGGGTCATGTAAAGTGACTGGAATATATATCTTTATGGCAGCCCCCAATCCATTATCACAATCCCAAAATGAATCTTGTTGTTCCGCTATGGAACCTCGAGGTGGAGTGGATTCAGGCAAGGATCACAAGTGTACTAGTAGCTACAACTTAGGATCTCAACAGAAACCATTCAAAGGTTGGCTCAAGAATTATAGTGCACTCAACAACATGTTCTCCAAATCCAGAAGACCAAATGATGCGTGAAGCTTTCGGATGTTTTACGGAGAAAAGATGCCTCCTCTCTAAATTTTTCCAAGGAGAGTAGATGTCAAGAACTGCCAAGGCTAGCCATCTATTCCTAAGTCCTCACGAATTTGAATTACCAAGAGATAGTCATATAAGAACTTCACATACTTGGATGCAACTCCCTCTACACTCCCGGTTTCTGCGCTTTCTCCAAGCCCCGACTCCATTCCCGTTGACCAGATTGTCATACAAGTATGCAGCATGGCTTGAGATATCCTATTAACAAGTAAGTTAGATTCCCACCAGCGAGCTTGATTAATCAAAATGATGCCACGCAAGCCCCTCTGTAATCAGAAGAAGATAAATTAAGGGGTACAAAATGAAAGAAACTTTCCAGCTTATACTCTGCAATCTAGTATACCATAAATATCTCCTTGTTGGCAACTCTCAATCAGTAAAAAAGAGGAAGAAGAGGAGCCAGAAGTAGCATTACATTGTGAGAGTCAGCATTAAAAATCCAAGCAAACTATATAGATGCCTGACAGCATCGAGATGTTATTCTGCGGGGACTAAACTTACCAACTCCAAGTGGGCATCAAGCATTTCTGCAACCGACATAGCTAGTCTATCTAGAATAAATGACGGAACAAATGACATCCCCTCCAATTCAAGTTCTTTATTTTCATGGACACTTCAACCGGTGTACACAGAATGGAAACAGGATGGCAATACAGCAGCATGGTACACTTCCGGTTGGTCTCGGTGATCGGTGATTAAGTTAGGGAACTCCTCAATTCGACATCATGTTCGCATTTGGACTTCAAGCACTTCACTTTTATATTTGTCAAATTCTCCATCAAATGCAAATCGAGCTATATTGGCAATTACGGTGGTTCCTCTTGGGAGAAGGAAGTGTAGCATATTTAGGAAGAGCGAAAGAAGTAAAACGAGATAAGGCCAATGACTCAAAGGGCGCACCAAGCCATTGTTGAAGGAACGAACACGCCGACTTAAAAGAGAACTTCCCCTAGTCGAAGCAAGTTCCGGGAGAGACTTTCTCGTTTCGAAGAAATTACCATGAGAGATTGTCTACAGCCTGCGCCGATTGAAGCCATGAAGCACACCTACGGGTCCTCCGTGACCATCGCCAGCAAATCCTTCTCCAGATTCCACCCTAAGATCTTCACCTGCCAATCTTAAATCAAGCAAACTTCACAAAACCGAGTCGATACAATTGAGATGATCGCCCATTAGGTCGCAAAAGAACGCCGAATGGGAGCCGAACCTGAGAAGCCGGCGGTTTATTGAACCGAAGCTGGAACGGAAGCACGCGCTGCGGTCCTTCGTCTGTGCTCGAAAACCCGGAGGAAAGCTCGAGGCTAGACTTTCCTCGAGTTTGAAAGTAGCATGAATAAAACTACAGAAGAGGGACAGGTGGGAGAGAAAATAAGAGAGACTTCATTACACGAGCGGAGGCGGACATCTCCAACTCGGCAAAGCTTCCGGTAAATATAAGCGGGGCGATGTGAAATGACAGCATGCAAACATCCTTTACCATTCCAAGGATGCATTGTCGGACTTTGGAGAAGTTCAAGAACCATCGAGCTCCTCATCCTTTGATGATTGTTTTTCCTTTTAGAAAAGCCTTGCGAAAGCTCTCTTGCATATTTTAGCATCTACATCAACCAGTGGAATGATAACCGAAACCCGCCAGTGAGTCAGATGAAATCAATCCAGCAACTAACATCAAAGAACTCCTAATAACACTCCGAAGTTTAGGGATCCCTGTTTGTCAAGCTCGATATTCTTTTAGAACTCTTCGGATCCAACTAATGGGGCATCTAACATCTTCAACCACAGAAGCTTTGAGCAAGTTAGTATAGTGAATTCAATTCAAGTTGCTTGCTCTTGTGGGATATAGTTTGATTCCTTCCTTGTCAACATTTGCCATTCATGTACTAGAAATAATGCAAGACAGTTTTCAAACTGCATATAGGATAAATTCTCCTCGGGAAACTTAGGGAAATGTTTCTGGTGTTTTTCTTTTCAGCAGCTAAATGAACTAACAAGTGCTTATGCACAATATAAGGGAAGTACAATCAATCATGTCAAACCACATTCTAGTTAATGTCTTGCTTGGCTCAAATGTTCGGGCATCTCACAGATGGCTATACCAACTCTACAAACATCAAGACGCTTTCTTTTGGTAATCTATTGCTTGCATTGGACTTTTCGGTATATCCTGGATCCGAAACAAATGAACATGGATTCAAACCAGGACCGCCATATAGTGTCCTCCATTTAGTATTTCTCAACCTATACAATGACCTTTGGCATGCTATCAAATGCCCGTATACATCGGTTTTTATCAGATTTTCCAGAAATCCAGAAACAATCAAACGCTAGGAATAGTTATTTTTCTGCATAGGATGAAGGATCTTACCCGAAGTCTAAAGACATATGATGTGCTTAGAAAGCCTTTTCATCTATTTCCAGAATCGGCATGATAAGAAGAATCATTTTGCCAAAGCACACATTAACTTCCATGAACATCTCCCCCAGATTCTTTGAATTCAAGTAACAAAAATAATGATAACACCATCCACCAAGAAATGATTATGAGAAGATGATAAATCTTGAAAGAAATTGCAAATGACAATTGGGCGGTAGATCTCAAAAGAGCAAGGGTAACTCACCCGTTTCATGTACCTTTGTTAGAAAATGTGGATCATCTCCCTTATCTTGACTCATCCGAGTTCGTCCGAATAGAGTCTATCCAAATTCTATCCTCCCATGATATGCAAATGGCTTTTTCTCGTAATTTTGATAAAGCTGCCTTCCAGACAATTCTGGAATTGTTTTAAGTGACTTGCATCCAGAAATATCCATTTCCACTAGCTGCTCCAGTTTCTCGAGCCCTCGAATCTCGGTCAATTTCTTGCAATCTTGCACAATTAGACTCATCAAGTGGGTACATGATGACAAATCTGGTAAGATCTCAATTGAGGAACATCCTGAGATAGTAATACGTTCTAGAGATATTGACTCTTCAAGCCCCGGGATCTCTCGAAGTTCATGACAGTTTGACAGGAACAATTCTCGTAAATCATGAAAACTTGACAAGTTTGGTAATTTTGCTAAGGACTTGCAACCTTCAATACATAAACTTTTGCGGGATGGGAATCTCTCTAGGCTCTGTATGTCTTGAAGCTTGTCACAGCCGTTGATATTCAAACCTTCGATCGAGCTTTCGCAGTATTCAGCATCTAAGTACTTCGGACTTTCGGATTTTGGAAGGTTCAACCTTTCAATTGAAGCGCACCCAGACATACTCAACTCTTCCAAGAACTCTAACCTATCGAGGCCTTGAATTTGGATTAAGTTTTTGCAAAATCCAAGATGCAATCCCCTCAGACTATCATATTTTGGAAGAAGCAGTCTTTCAATTGAAGCGCACTCGGAGATGCTCAGCTCTTCCAAGAACATCAACATATCGAGACCTTGAATTTCGACGAGGTTTTCGCAATCTCGAACGCTCACTACCTTCAGACCCTCCAACTTTGGAAGCTCCAACCGTTCAACCGACTCGCAGGAAGCAACAATCAAGGATTCCAAATATTTCAATTTATCAAGACCTCGAACTTCAAGTAAATTCTCGCAATTAAAGACAAGTAATGTCCTTAGATGGATAAACCGTGAAACGTCCAGTATTTCAATAGATTCACAATAATTGACTACCAAGTCTTCCAACTTGAAGGGAGTGTTTAGGGATTGTGGTAATTCCGAATCTTCAACACCCGTCGGTTGGGAGAATTCCGAATTCTTTAGTAGTGTTGATGGAAGCTCCTGGATGCACTCGAGAAATCCCCGGGAAGTGACTTCTAGCTCCTTGAGACGGGTTAGGTGGGAGAGTGAAGGCAATTTGCGACTTTGACAGGTGATGCGCAAATATGCTAAGCTAGAAGGAAGGTCCGGCAGCGATTGGAGCTCTCTACGTAAAGAAAAATCGAGGTGTTGCGGGGATGAAAGATTGCACATGCTTTCTGACAATTCCCCTTTCAGATTCTTGCAACTCGAAGCACGCAACTTTCGGAGCTTTCTCGGCCTCCCAATACCTCCGGGCAATTCTTCTATACCGGTATGAGAAATATCTAGAATTTCTAGATTCTCCAAAGACCCCATGCTTTACGGCATTTCCCCTTTGAGATTTAGGTAAATTGAAGCATTTAAATCTCGGAGCTTTTTCAACCTCCCAATATCATCGGGTAATTCTTCTATATCACTCCAAGAAATATCTAGAATTTCTAGATTCCGCAAAGATCCTATGCTTTCCGGCAATGCAGAAAGTTGAGTGTGTGTTAGAAGGAGTTGCTCCAGCGCCTTTAATTCACCTATTTCTTCCGGAAGCTTTGTGAGGTCGCTACAGTAGCGCAAGTCCAAGCGAAGGAGGGCCATCATGCCTCCAATTGAAGAGTCGATTTGCCGCAGCCGCGAACAATAACCGAGGTTCAAAACCTCCAAATTCTTAAAAGCCGAGAGGAATTCCGTAGTTTCCAAGGATTCACAACCTGTCAGGTCGAGAAATTTGAGCGTCTACGCCATCCGGTGAAACAAATAATTTTATGCTTTTAAGGGGTTAGTCTAGAGTGATTATGATACACAAGGAAGCAAAATAAAAAAAAATAAAAATAAAAATAAAAGACACGTTCTCACCTTGAAAGAACTCCATCCTTCCCATCCTTCATTTATCTTGCCACTTCGCAATTCCAGTACAACTAATTACGTTGCGTGAAAATTGTTCACTTCAAAATTCATGGGGCGGTTTTCCCATCGAAGCCATTTTAACTCCTCAACCGAGTCCTTAAAGTCACCGGTGAGATGTGCCCCCTTCATCATGTGAAGGAATCTTAGCCTTGTCAACTTCTTGAATTGTTCTCCCGTGTAAATGTTGTCATCTCGCTCAACTATTTTGCCGAAGCCTTTTGAGTTGCCTTCACTCAAATCAATGGCCTCAATTTTTCCTATTCCCTATATGCAAAGATTCAATGTCCATTAATACTATATCCAATTAAAGTATTCTAAAATTACCAAAACAGTCTTAAATCTATTTCAATTGTGCTAATTCGGACCTAAACTTTTTTTTTTCTTTTTCCGCTTGAGTTTATGATTCTATGATTTATCGTTAGTCAAGTTATTTACTGCATTTGTCAAAGATGTAAGTG
Organism: Rhodamnia argentea; assembly: GCF_020921035.1. Lineage (NCBI taxonomy): Eukaryota > Viridiplantae > Streptophyta > Magnoliopsida > Myrtales > Myrtaceae > Rhodamnia > Rhodamnia argentea. Next base: position 7,101,228 of record NC_063152.1, on the reverse strand, counting down.
AAGCAAATGTAGAAATTCATGATCTTAACACTACAATACTTACTCAAAGAGAGCAACCTCCCTACTTTCTAATCTCATCAATGAAACATTCAAGTTGCAATAATAGTAGAGCAAGCACTAAGTAGTGGACCAACATTACTCTAACAGTAGAACACGGATGAAGTACGAAGAAGAAACGAAACGGTTACCTCATTGTTTTTTAGCACTGTCTTGACTTCCTTGGAGTCCCATAACCCGCTACGTTTCCGAGGCTCTCGCCGGTTTTCTTCGCAGACTATTTCCCTACCGAGATCTCCGAGTTGGTCATGCATTCGGAGCTTATGATCATCTCCAATTTTTATTAACGACATGAATCTCAATACTTCAATTCCCTCCTTAGGGAAAAAGCCACAAGCATCCCACATGTAGAATGCGATTCTTGTGTCAGTGCCAATGAAAAAACAAGAAATATCCAAAAATATTTCCTTTTGTTCATATTCTAATGTTTCATAACTTATACGTAACTTTTCTCGCACTTCCTTAGGAGGCACTTTTTTGAACTTGTCTATCCGACCTCTCCAGAATTTTGGCTCTTTTACGCACAATAATGAGCCTAAAACCTCAAGGGTTAAGGGAAGCCCTCCGGTGGTGGATACAACTTCATGGGTGAGGTCCTCAAAATCCCTTGGAGGAGAGTCCCTTCGGAATGCATGTTTGCTAAACAGAATCAAAGATTGATCTTTATCCATTTCTTTATGGTCATAGGCGTAGTCCACCCCAAATTCTTGAAGAATACCCTCGTCTCTGGTGGTAATAATGATCATACTTCCCGAAGAAAACCAATCACGATTACTAGCCAAACGCTTCAATTGAACAACATGATCCACATCATCAAGAAGAAGGAGGACCTTTGTACCTTTAAACTTGGAAGAGATGTACTTAGCCCCTTCATCCTCATTATGGACTTCATTTTCGCGCTTCGATATATCATAGATTAACCGATTACGTAAGTAAAGTGCGCCGTTACGCTTCCATGATTCCCTTATATCGGCGATGAAGCTACGGTGCTCGAATTGACTGGAAAGCTTGTTGTAGATGGCTTTAGCAAGAGTAGTCTTACCAATGCCTCCCATTCCATGGATGCCAAGAAATAGGGTGGCATGAGATTTTTTAGTATCCACAACTTCCATGACCTCCTTCACATGACGATCAATTCCGACCAAATTCTCGGAAAGAACCAACTCAAAATTTTTCTTCAACTCCCTCAACACTTTTTGGACAATCGATTCTACCAAGTTTGCTTCATACCTGTCAAATGTGAGAATAGTTCGGTTATGTGGCAACAGTAATTTTATGTTGTTTATCAAATGAGAACACAATAATAAATAAATCTGCAGATTGATTGAAAAACTTTAAAAATCATTTTTGTCACACCTCAAGATATTGGTGGTTGCTTCACATGGCGTGCCCAATTCCACTGTTACTCCTAAATAATTTATTAAGCCAGAAAAAATTTGAGGGTATGAGTTATGAATATTAAATACTCTTATCTATTACGGATTGGAGTCAAATTTTAAACTGTTGTTTGTTAAAGATATGAGGGATGACGTGGACGTGACTTTGAAAATTTGTAGAGCATTTGAATAAGCAAAGACAAGTTATAACTTTTGATACAAGATGATTTCCGGTTTTGCGATACCAATCGGAAAAGTTGCTCAAAGTGTGATATTGTGAACTACCCGAATTGCAGTTGAGAGGCTTTATCCTTGTTTGCTCACTTCCACACGCTTGCGAGTTTCTACTCGTGCTGTGAATTTTAGTATCGTTCTAGATTTGTGTTCTTATCGGTTTTCATTGCCTCCAAGGATGATAACAAGTTGAACTTTAAATTCCTTTTGAGTATCTATGTTCTATGATTTCAACTGGTCTATTATTGATTATATATACACGAAAGTGGAAGAATAATTTTTACCCAAAATAAGAACATTGCTTCAATACATGCACGTGCATGAGATAAAAATTACTTGTCGAAGATAGGAAATGAATTGGAAATTATTTGAACAAACATATAATAAAAAAAAAAATCCCTTTTTCCCTTCTTTATATTTTCCATCATCATATGCAACCGAAGAAACATTTCTTTTGTGAAAAATAATCTTAATAGCAACTAATCAACGATAATAATGACTCAATGAATGTAACTTGGGAAGATAAAGAAATATAGCTTTTTTTTGTTTGGTCGGAAAAGAAATATAGCTTTGACAATCACCATGCACGGTATATGATGTTGCGAGCTTTAAATAAAAAAACACCAATAAGTTGTACTATTAATCTCAAATAAATATGTAATTAGAAAAGTTTGAGAGGAAGATTAATGTAGCGTACGCTATAGACATGATATGAAAATGGCGCAATGTTGAAAAACCTTTGGATATAAGAGAAAAAATTCATTCAGAAAATCTTATTGTTCAAGCAAATGGGATTATAACAACAAAATCTATCATTAAGTTGGTCATCCTTAAAGCAAAAAACCTAAAAAACAAAAAACTTATAGAACTCATGCATTGCAGGATCTTACAGTTCTTTTAAATACAAATAAAAAAAAACGAAAATGAAGCAGGTGAGAATGAGAACAACCAGTAAACACTCACACATATTATAAGAAAGTAGAGAATGCTTTGGTGAAAAATTTTACCCATTGGCTTCGAATCCTTTCAAGGTACTGACTTCACCGAGTGCTTTCTTCCATTTCTCCAAGCTCGTTCGGTCGAATGAAGGCCTCTCAAGCAAACGCTCCTCACGCTCATGAAATGCTTTTCCAAAATTCCCGATTTGATGTCCCACGTCAGCGGGTTTCACTTTGTAGAATACAGGCAACACCATTTGCCCATTATCATTCTTGCACTTCATTATTTGAGCCAGTTCATTCAGGCACCAGCTGCTTGTACCGTAACCCTCGGACAAAATGGGGATCAGGATCTGACTCTTCGTGATGGCTGCTAAAATCTCTGGTCCGATGTCCTCGCCTTGGGGGAGCTCCTCTTCGTCTCTGAAAGTATCAATTCCAGCATCATGGAGCCCCTTGTAGAGGTGACTTGTGAAGCCATATCGAGTATCTGGGCCTCTGAAGCTCAAGAACACCTCATAGCGGTTTCCAGTAGTCGCGGTCGACGAACTAGATGCACTGTTGTTAGTTTCTGTCGGAGATGAACTAGATGCGCCTTTACTAATTCCTGTCGGAGACGGACTAGATCCACCGGATTTTGTTTCTGTAGGAGACGAACTACATCCACCAGATTTAGCTTCTGTCGGAGACGAATTAAATCCACAGGAATTAGTTGCCGTCGGACGCGAAGTAGATGCACCATTATTAGTTTCCATCGGAGACGAAGTAGATCCACCGTCATTAGTTTCTGTCGGAAACGAACTAGATCCATCAGAATTAGCTTCTGTCGGCGGAGTCATCGAACCAGGTGCGCCAGTATCAGCATCTACTTCATTTCTACGAGCACCAGCTTTCTTCTTATTGAGAAGATAAAAAGCAAGCCCGGGGAGAAGGATCAGTGCCACGAGCTCGGCGAAAGAATGCCCAAAACTGAGATGAACCATTTCGGCTTTGCTCAGACTCTGGCCTTGATTTTCGCTTTCAAATCTGACGGAGGAAAAAGCTCAGAATGCCTCTCTCAGAGGAAACAGAGAATGCCTTGTTGTTGCCAATTCTCTCCCCCTGTGGATTGATTTGTATAATGGGAACCAGTTGGCAAAGAGAATCTTCTTGCACCCATAAGTCAACCACGCGTTTATGGTCGTTGCCTTCATGTGGTGGAAGTTTCACTGCACATGTGAGCAAGTTTCGATGGCATTATTAAATAAAAATAAAACTTTTGAATAAAAAAACAATTTCTGTTATTATCCGTAGACAAGTGGTCATAATTGATAAATACATACGGTTGCTGCGCCGTTGAACTTTCCTGCACTTTTTTAAATCTATTTTCCATCAGAAAATGTATTTTTTTGAATATATTTAAAGCTCGTGATGCCACGATGAGCCCAACCTCCCGCAATATCTATGTTAACTTGATTGACTATGTGAGTAACCGGAGGATCTATAGTTTTCTTAGTAGTAGGGAATATAATAAACCTTAGTAGCTTGATATCTCAACTCCTATAATAAACCTTACTTTTAAGACTTTCAGTACGCCTTTCTCTGTATTAAATTAGTATAGTTTATAATTGAGAACATCTTGAAATAACTTTCGATGATATGTAAATTTTTACATACATTGGCCCTTTTTTTTGCTTGTAAATGAATACAATTGGCATATTTAAATATATAATAGAAAATAGACTGCGACTTGCAATGCATCCGAATAAGAAACACGCTGATACATCGACCACAGATATATTTTTCTGCTTGTTTAAGTTCTTTTCTAGGTAGACTTTGTAACTCCAGGACCGCTCTTTATTACTGTGTTTGGACAAAATGATAATATGGAAGAGGACAAACTCACATGTATGAGATTACATGGTGTCGACGTGCACAAACCTTCCACTTTTGATCATCATATTCTTGTGAATGTTCGATTTCATTCCTTATAATTTGTTTTAGAGACAAAACTAGTCAAAAACATCTCCATTAAATTGATTAACTTTTTTGACCCCTAACAAATTAAGTTCATTTCCATAGATAAGCCAAATCAAGCATACTTTTTTCGGTTCATAATGTGGACTGGTTTCTCGTTTATATTTTACGAGCATCTTCTTGGACAATGTTTAACAGATTGAAACATAATAAATTAGGGTAATTATAGCACACCATACCGATGTAAAGAAATATTTCCTAAAGCGGTCCTATTCACTTGTCGTGTGATGGTTGGTAATAGAATGTATAGTTAAAGTCATAAAATCAAAAGTGGATAAACCACATCTTGCTTAAGTACTAATTAGAAGATGAGATGCACTGTCATTCTTTTTCATCTATGAAGACTTTCCGGAACAAATCTAAATAATGGAGAGCATCTTTCTGATCAAGCTAGACAAAAAAATATTTGTACATTTATATTTGATAATCCTCTTGACCCCTCCCTCAAGTCAATGCGTTGTTGTTTGGGAGTAAATTCAATTTTCCGAGGAAATATGGAAAAAAATAATGAAGAAACACACGAAAAATACGTGGTGCTCTGGGCCCAAATAGGGCCGTGCGAAGCTTTCTTCTTATTGAGAAAATAGAACGCCAGCCCAGAGAGAAGGATGAGTGCCACGAGCACGGCGAAAGACTGCCCAAAAATGGGATGATGCATTTCATCTTTGCTCTGATCTGCCTTTGATTACGGCTCTCAAGTCTAACAGAGAAAAGAACCAGAATGCCTCTCAGGAAACAGGAAATGCCTTCTTGTTGCCTATTCTCTTGTGGTTCGATTTATATAAGTCAAGCTTGTTAAGTAATTCTTTCACGGGGAACCGCAACCACGTGGTCAGGAGTAGTTGCCTTCACGGGGCTAAAATCTCAATGCCCAAGAGAATCCAAGGATGACAGATAAGGCCTGCCAAAATTTCAATGCACATAAAAAGGTCGATTTGTTGGGAAGATGAAAGTGGACTATTACGTCCTTTGGGGAATGCATCTGGACAAGAAACATTAGATTATAATTTTATGTCGAGTAAGAATCCGTAAGCACATGCTGAACACATCTATGCTCAATACCTTTGTCTTTCCTCGTGTTTGATTTTTTTACCAGGTAGACATTTTAACTCCACGGTAACTCTTTCTAGTTGCTTCCTCGACCTTTGCACATTTTTTTTTAAACTCCCTCGCCCCAGATCCTTGATCTTTCCCTTGTGGTCACTGCTTCACTCTCATACCTGCAGAACCCCAACCTGAAAATCACCTGCGAGCTCGTGAGAGATGGATGCATCGTACTGATCTATGAAGCACCGACACGCCAAACCCTCCGGCGTGTCGGTGTCGGACACCGACACGCGTCCGACACGCCCCGACACGCGTTCGACACGCGGTCAACGCGTGTCAAAGATCCGACACCCGGTCAATGCCAGCGACACGCCGGGGACACGCGAGTCGGTGGGGAGAGAGGGCGGGGAAAAGCAGATCCGAAGGGCAGAGAACGGTAGGGGAGGGGGAAGAAGAGCGTATCGGGCCATGAGAGAGATGAGGGAGGAAGCCGGCGATGCGCGGCCAGTGCCTGAGCAGGGAACGGCCTTCGTGTGCGCCGGAGCAGAGAGAGCGAACGAGCCGAAGGACAGAGGGAGAGAGCGCCGGAGGAGAGACAAGCAGCAAAAATCACAGTGGTCGACGTCGGGGTTGGTTTAGCGGGACAGAGAGGAGGGACACAAAGGAAGGGGTGTGAGATTTTTTAAGGAAGTAAAGAGACAGAGGGGTGGGGGGATATTTTCTCGCAGAGAGGAGAGAGAGATGAAAAGTGTGAGATGTTTTCGGTGATGTTTTCAAAAAGTAAAGAGAGAGAAGAGGGGGAGACAGAGAAGAAGAGGGGGAGACAGAGAAGAGGGAGAGAGAGGGGAGGAGAGAGGTGAGGTGCGTGTCAGAGATTTTTTCAAAAGTAAAGAGAGGAGGGGAGGAAACGTGAGAGAGGAGGGAAAGCGGGTAGACCGCATATTACAGGATTTTTTTATTGTTTATTTATTTTCTAGGCTGATTGAGATCAAATTACGAGAGTATTCATGGCATTAGCTTTGTTTTTATTATAAGAACTATTTTTGTAAATTTTTCATCTAAAAAAAATTATAGAAATAATAATATATCATACATATATAAAAATATATTCATGGCATTAGCTTTGTTTTTATTACATGCAATTTTTTTTGGTTTTTTCTTCTTTTTTATAGGGATGTAAAACATTGAACTTTGTACGATATACACCATGGGTGATTTAGAAAGAAAGAAAACGCAGCCAGTCACAAATATTTATAAAAATAAATTAACATGTAATAATGCTAAAATTTGGAACACGTGGCATGTCTAAAATAAACAAATAAATGTTCAAACCAAACGATTACATTTTTGTAGATCGAGATGGAAATGATTACCTTCTATTACACAAAATCTTACTCACATACACGTTATAGTTCCCTTCAAGATCTCGGAGCGTGGAAGAACGCGTTTGTCGTCGAAAATGGCAAGCAATGGCGTTGTTGGTGGCGAGAGGCGAAATATGTGTCGGGACTCGTCGAAGATGATGCTCGACTAAAACTCTTTTCTTCACTCTCGAATTTTCTCTTCTAATTTTTCTCAAGAACTCTCTTTTTCCTCTCTAAAAATTCCTCTCAAAAACTCTCTCAAAACTCTCTCAATTCTCTTCCACTCCCCCCTAAACTCTCTCAATTCTCAAGAACTCTCTACCTTCTCTATCACCAAAATTCTCTTCCTCAATTCTCAAGAACTCTCCCTCTTTTATAGCCAAATTTCTCCACCCTTCATTCTTCATCTTCACTTCTTCACCTTCCATTTTCATCTTCTCTTCTTCATCTTCATTTCTTCACCTTCCATTTTCATCTTCCCTTCTTCATCTTCCCTTCACCATCTTCCTTTCATTATCTTCTCTTCTTTATCTTCTCTTCACCATCTTCCTTTCATTATCTTCCCTTCACCATCTTCCTTTCTCCATCTTCTTTTGGTATTTGCAATGCAGTCCCTGAAGTTCCAAGTATTTGCAATACAGTCCCTGAAATTTTAAGTATTTGCAATACAGTCCCCGAAGTTTCAAATCTTCTCGGTGTATTTTTCCATCCCGTGCCTAGTCTAGACGCATGCCAATTTAAGTGTTCTGCTTGCCCTATTATATGCCAATGCAATGTATACTAAAAATAAATATGTGAGATGATTTTTATAATTTTTATGCAAAAAATAAATTAGTCAAAATTTAGGCGTCAACAGCTGCCCCTCTTTGAGTGGAGGCTCGTAGAGGTTCCGCTCAAAGATAAAATTGAATCCTAAATTTTGACAGTGCAAATTATGGATGAACTTTTTGGCGGGAGTTTTAATCCCATTTTTTATGTAATGAAGTGATGCATGATATGCAAGACCGTAAATAACACGTGTCATAATTTCCCTTTTTCATGTTAGAGAAACCTGCACATGGATCGCATACAAGAATATCTGTTTTACCAAATTTCTCGTAAGCTAATGGTTCTCTTAATTTCCAAGCTTCTTTTTGCAGATGCAAGGATTTTAAGGTATTTGGCCTATCTGTTATCGGAGACTTCTCCCTAATGCAAAACAGCGCAAGATATGTGTGTCGTTTGAGATCACAAGAGCTACGTCGTTGTGAGTCGAAAGAAGTGAAATCAAGTTCACAAGAGCTACGTCGTTGTGAGTTGATTAAATGTCGAAATCGCCAGTGCATATGTCTTCACGATTCGATAAAAGGGAACCAAAATCATAAGAGCTACGTCGTTATGATTTGGTTTGGATCAAAATCATGGGTGCTTATGTCTTCATGATTTGATAAAGGAGCCGAAAATCATAAGAGCTATGTCATTATGAGTCGACTAAAGGTCGGGATCACCAGTGCATATGTCTTCGTGATTCGAGATCGAAATCATAAGAGCTACGTCGTTATGATTTGATAAGATGTCAAGATCGCCGGTGCATATGTCTTCACGACTTGACGGAAGAGGCATATTGCCTAAATTGAACAATATTTGATAGGAGCACCATCGAATGGAATCGATAAGTACAAAAGGGGCATATTGCACGAATTGAATCATAACAACTATCATGAGAAGAGTTGTTAATTTGAAAAAGGGTTCGAAAAAACTTACCCGGGTTCTCCAAACGATTAATCAAGGAACGAAGCGATTCTTTGTATCGTACCTGGTAGGCATTTGCCAAACAAAACTTGCTCATTCAATAATCCTTGGATGAATTTCGAGACCTTGGGAGAGAACTCGAACATCGAGAATGTATTACCTATCATAGAATGTCGGAGGTAACACACACAAACATATTCAACAATGAGTATAATGCAATCACTCATACTATGGTTCATGCATAACCATTCTGTCAAGTTTGCATTACCAATTTTGTCCGGGGAGGTTCTCACATTACGAATACCTCGAATGTGAGCTGAATGGGGGGACTTCAGTCCGAAAGGGCTTTCTCTCACTCTTGAGAAAAGCTATTTATCCTGTCTGCAGGATTCAAGAGAAATCACTCAATCTTTCCATCATCGCATTCAATAAGGATCCAAGTAATCTCGCAATTGATACGACCGAGCAGATCTGGAGGTCTTGATTAGGACCGTAATGAGGGCTAGGTCAAAGGTTTACAAAGGGGACTCTAATTGAGTCAAGGGTGCTGAAATGAATTTCTTCATCATCTGCTCCAGATTTACAAGTCAAGAATCCTGTAAAAATGAGAGAGAAATAATCTTGCTCGAACTTCTTCGAGTGATGCTTAAAATCATTTAACTCTACGTTAACTCAAGTGTCCTAATCGGAAGAGACTTTGGAGGGTTATAACGTAGGCTAGGATTGGGGACCGAGGAACGAAAATGCTCGTTTTGGCTCAGAAATTAAATGAGAAGGGGCTTGACGTTGGTGATCATCGTTGACTAGTCACCGATCTTGGTCTTACGGAAATGTCTTCAGAAAGAATACCATCATTGAATGAGGGATGGTAGTTTTCTACTGAAAATTGCACTTTGCAAACCGATTTCTTGGGGAGTCTTCTTCACAACAAGTGTCTGTCAAGGATTTGCAAGAGACACAATGCAAACATGTACATGGAATTTACAACTTAACATGCAAAAATGTACATTCAAAATTCAGAAGTACTTTACAAATGAATGGGCATTGGCCTTACTTTTGGTAGGCACTTTGCTTTTTCTATGCTTGAAATTTTCATATGAGATCGGCCTTTGCTTTTCTTACTCCCGACTCTCATTTTTCTTTTTTTCTTCTTTTTTTTTCGAGAAGAGATTTCTTTTCCTTTTTCTTTGAGAGCTCTTCGACATCTCTTTATTTTGCTGCTTTTTTTTTGTTTTTTTTTTTTCGAGAGCGGGCCCTTCTCCTTTAAGCTGAGTTTGCCTCTCCTTTTTTTTTACAATCCCATGATTTTGAACCAGGAATTACAACAAACATAAACATTTACAAAGAAAAATTATGTAAACATAAAAAATCTAGCATACAAGAAATGAGTCCATTCGGGAATTCTCTGTTGACCCGACCATCTCCAATTCTAATCCTTGGGAAAATGCTATCTTCGTCTTTGGAATGAGCAAATGATCACCAACGGGGGTTTAAGAAATGAATTTGCGGACTCAAGTGGGCTATGCAAAGAATGAAGTGTATAGGATAGAGAAGTGAATGCTCTTCATCATCCTAAGGCACTTGAATTAAAATTCGAGTATAAATGCAAAAAAACACCCGAAGATTAATGTTAGTCCGAGCAAGAAAATTTCTAACCATTTACCTCGTGTTGCTGCTGGAATTAACTCGCCTGGACCCCGATGTGGGGTGGTTCTTGACAGGGGTAAAGAAATGAAACCATCGCTCAAAAGGGGTAGTCAATGGATCACCCGTAGTGTTTGGGATAGAGAACTGAATGCCTCTGTCATTTCGGCTATCGTACCTTTTGTGAGAAAACCTTTTACCTTGTGAAATGCGGAACTTAGCCACCGTTCAACTCTCCCGAAAAAATGGGACGTGTTTGGGAAAGGATTGCCTTTCATCATCCTGTCTCGCCCCATTCCGTACATTCGATGTATCTTATGTAGTTCATGTTCCTTATTCAAAGTTGGTAAATTAAACATGAGGAACAGTCATGCACAAACTATGCAATGTATGAGTGTTTTTGAGCATATAAAATGCAGCAACTTTTTATCTTTATGGACAGAATTCGCAAGCACATAAGAAACTTCTTAGGGGCGTGGATTGGGAGTTGCCCCTGCTCATGCAAATGAGTTGCAAAACTTCATTATCCGGTTCGAGACATGAGATTGTCAAAGGCTCCGGGAATTTCTTATTTCATTAATTTTTCGGGGAGAATGGATACTTCCCTATCTGGAAGGCGGTGACCCTGTAAAAATCAAAAGGGAAAGCGTCGGTGTATGTTCTCATGTTCTAAACGAGTTGAAACGATACCGCTTTACCTTTGTACGTATTCCTTGCGGACTTTGAATTTGAAAAGATCGATTCATCTGGATCGGATTGTATGTCCGGGATGTTATCTCTCCGGTTTTGTAACCATCTGGACTGAGCTTCAATTGGCATTGAACTGCGAAGCAAAAAGGTTTTTATTAATCTTTGTACATTGATGCCAAATCCCGGGATCGAACCTGGGACGCCTCGGACCACGGTCATTCCCCCAACCACCAGGTTGTGGTGATGTTGGCGTCCACGGTTGGTTCGCTTTTTGCTATATTGTTCTCAAAACAGTTGGCAATCCCACGTCGAGAATAAAATAAGCATAATTTAGAGTTTGAAATGACCGAGAGCCAATTGGGACGATACGGAGTTACCTATCTTTGAGCCCGCTTGGCTTTTACTCGTATTCTCCTAAGTAAGGCTATTCGGAATCTCTCTTTACGGGCGTTCAGGGGCGTCGTCCACAAATTGATTTGCTACGGGTCTAGCTTAACAAGGAACTCACGCATTTGATAAGGGAGGAGAAAATTCGCCCTTTAGCTCTAGACAAATTCTAGACACCCAGAAAGTAAAAAATATCCCACGCAGGGGAACTATACATGGAATTAAAGGAGTATTCATGCGAGATTGGTTCCATTTGGGCCAACAGTTTGACCGTATCACCATTCAACCCGGGGGTCACGGGGCTGGCTTGAGGGATTGGGACTACGGGTGGCGTGCTCGAGTTCATGCTTGTGATAATCACATCTTCTAGCGGCATTATCCGATAGGGAGTAGCTTCCCGGGCTTTACCGGAGTTGTCCGCGGGAGGAATTAGAGCAGGAATGGTTAGCGGTGGGCTGGTGGTGGATGATTGAAGTTTGGCGGTGAAGGCGGCCATCATTTCCTCCATCTTTCGGGACATCATCCCTTCAAAGCGCTCAGTCAAGGAGCCAAGTTTTTCGTCTAGGGCAGCACTGACGGTGGCGTTCTTGTCGGCCATCTTCCTCGCGATCGATCGAGTAATATGTGGAGGATCCGTGATAAATTACCTGTACGCAGTAACAAACCCAAAATGAGTACGGGGAGCAAGAATAGCGAGCCGGCCCATGACATCCCTCTAGACTCAAACGAACAAAGTGATTATGACCAAAGGATTGAAACATGTAATTTTCAGTTTGTCCGCTTTTACGAAAAAATTCGTATTAATTCGTACGTTGATCAAAACATGTCCAAATTTTACGAGCTTATAGTTGAGAAGGTGATGAACAACTTTTATGTTGGCTAATCGGACTAGAAATGCACGGATCAAATCAGTTTAATGTGTCTTTCCAAAAAAATCACGTTCGGAAAACTGTTATAACCGCATGTTGAAAAAACGAAGGGCCATCTTAAATTATGAATTTAATTCTGAAATTTTGCAAGATATTAGTTGAAACATAGGTCTACAACTTTCGTGTTTGGCACTTACTCAAAGCTCGATCGTAGAATTTAGTAAAAATCGCACAACAGTAATAAGCCAAATCAGAATTGAGGACAACCGATGAAATTGTAAAAGCTATGGAAGCAAAGTGCGAAATTGGAAATAAGACAATGAAACTTCTAAACAATCAACCTAAACCATGGACCGGCCCAAAATAAAAATGAGATAACAGGGTATAAGAGACAAGAAATTACCTCTCATACGAAGAAAATGTCAATCACAAAGACATGTGCATGAATCGTGAGTTTAAATCTTATTCTATTTATCCAAAAGGCTTTTGCAAAGTGAAATGATGAACGAAACGACATGTCGCAGCCTCGCGCACAGTCATCATGACTAGTCGCAACCTCGCGTACAATAGTCATGACTAGTCGGGTCCAATCACTTCGGCTTGGTTCGGTCGACAAGGGCAATTCTCATGCATCGTAGCCTCACGTGTATGAGAACGACCCTTGAGCCATTTTTTGGAAAAATTTTCGGGATCCGGATGGGATAACCTTTAGCAAAACCTTACCGCCAAGGTTAAAGAACCATCTAAATACCATCTTAAAACTATTAGTGTGACCCAGGTCCGGTCACGGGTTGTGTGCAGTGTAGTGCAAATACGATAAATCATGCACAACAATTAAAGGCAAACACCGCTTCAATGATTCAAAAGTTAAATCACAATTCTAATTCACCAAGCCTGCAAAACAAAGGGTTAGCCGATCACTCCTCCCCTTATAACTCCCAATCTGCAAAAACATTTAACACCTAAGAATGAGAATTCAACCAAAGTTTACCAAATCAAGTGATTTCTTTTTCATGAAATTATCCGGCCTAAGTCCTCTTTGGGTCCCCAGTGAGTCGCCAAGTCGTCGCGACCTTCAAAAAAATAAACGGGTTAATTTTCGGGCTAATGGATTATCGAAGTTAATTAATTAACTAACCTAACTCGGACTCTCCCAAGTCCATACCAAATCGCAACTTAAGGTTCAAATAATTAACATGCAACGTGATTTGAATTTGGAGTCACCACTAATCATTTTCGGTAGGTCGATTAGAAACCTAAATAAAATAGCGGGAGAAAACTATCTTATTTCTACGAACCAGAGATTTTGAATTCGGGGATTTGGTTACGTCAGATTTCTCTAACGCCCTTTCGGTACCATTTTCATGAAAAATATTTGATTTGGCAATTTTGATGGATTTTACTTGAAATTCAAAGATGCAATTTTTTTTGGTTTTTTCTTCTTTTTTATAGGGATGTAAAACATTGAACTTTGTACGATATACACCATGGGTGATTTAGAAAGAAAGAAAACGCAGCCGACCACAAATATTTATAAAAATAAATTAACATGTAATAATGCTAAAATTTGGAACACGTGGCATGTCTAAAATAAACAAATAAATGTTCAAACCAAACGATTACATTTTTGTAGATCGAGATGGAAATGATTACCTTCTATTACACAAAATCTTACTCACATACACGTTATAGTTCCCTTCAAGATCTCGGAGCTGGAAGAACGCGGCTGTCGTCGAAAATGGCAAGCAATGGCGTTGTTGGTGGCGAGAGGCGAAATATGTGTCGGGACTCGTCGAAGATGATGCTCGACTAAAACTCTTTTCTTCACTCTCGAATTTTCTCTTCTAATTTTTCTCAAGAACTCTCTTTTTCCTCTCTAAAAATTCCTCTCAAAAACTCTCTCAAAACTCTCTCAATTCTCTTCCACTCCCCCCTAAACTCTCTCAATTCTCAAGAACTCTCTACCTTCTCTATCACCAAAATTCTCTTCCTCAATTCTCAAGAACTCTCCCTCTTTTATAGCCAAATTTCTCCACCCTTCATTCTTCATCTTCACTTCTTCACCTTCCATTTTCATCTTCTCTTCTTCATCTTCATTTCTTCACCTTCCATTTTCATCTTCCCTTCTTCATCTTCCCTTCACCATCTTCCTTTCATTATCTTCTCTTCTTTATCTTCTCTTCACCATCTTCCTTTCATTATCTTCCCTTCACCATCTTCCTTTCTCCATCTTCTTTTGGTATTTGCAATGCGGTCCCTGAAGTTCCAAGTATTTGCAATACGATCCCCGAAATTTTAAGTATTTGCAATACAGTCCCCGAAGTTTCAAATCTTCTCGGTGTATTTTTCCATCCCGTGCCTAGTCTAGACGCATGCCAATTTAAGTGTTCCGCTTGCCCTATTATATGCCAATGCAATGTATACTAAAAATAAATATGTGAGATGATTTTTATAATTTTTATGCAAAAAATAAATTAGTCAAAATTTAGGCGTCAACACCGACCAACTTGGACAAGTGGTATTGGTATGCTTATCTTTGATTAAATAATTCTTCTTGACCTCGCCCTCGAGTCAATGCGCTGCTTGTCTAGGAAAATGCTCAATTTTCTAGGGAAGTTAGGACTAAATATTGATATTAATTTTTTTAATGAGAAGGTTCGGTGACTTTAGCCAAACACAATACCTATCAATATAAAATGCCTAATTCTCTCAAAAAAATAAAAATAATTCAATTTTAGATTTAATTTCAATTCTATGTCGAATTTTTTTGTCTTGAAAAAAAAAAAAACATAGTAACTTTGGGTCAAGTCTCAAATTGCCCAAAGTGAATTTTGTCTGAAAAAAACACCTCCATTGTAGGCCTTGCCCTAAATCTACCTCCCTAGCTCTCTATCCAAAAATCATTGCAAATCGTCCCTAGTTTTTTCAATTTTCTGATTAAAAAAAAGATTTTCTTTTGAAGATAATTTTTCGTATCATCCAGTTAATGTATATTTTCAATTGACATACAAATGCCACGTTAACCAACTTTTGAGTGGTTTTGCTTGCAACTTAAATTATACCTAAGCATATTAACATTGTTATTCAACTTGGTTGGTGCACGCTATGAAGCACTGACCGGTCAAGGGAGGCGCTGTGTTGGTGTTGGACACGAACACGCATTCGGCATGCTCCGACACACAATCAACACAAGCAACACGCCGGGGGCACGCGAGTCGGCGAGGAAGGAGGGCAACGATGGCTCAAATCTGGAGGGCAGAGATCGGGGGATAGAGGGAGGAGTTGTCTGCATCTTGGGCCATGAGACAGATGAGGGAGAGAGCCGACGACGCGCGATGAGCACTGGAGCGGAGAACAGGCTTCGGTTGTGCCGGAGCGGAGCGCCAGAGGGCGGAGCGAGAGAGCGCCGGAAGAGAGATGACGCAGCCAAAATCATGGTGGTTGTCGTTCCCTTTCGCGAGACAGATAGGAAGGAGATAGAGGTGAGGCAGAGATTTTTACAAAAAGTAAATGAAGGGGACGGTGGGAGAAGAGAGGAAAGAGAGTGTGTTCTGTCTAGTGTTACCGTGCGGTGCACATTGCTAGTGCGTGGGGTGGGCTCGGAACCGGATTCCCTAACATTGCTAAGCAATGTTAGGGGTGACATGATCGATCCGGGCCGTCCAAATAAAAAATGGATGGCCCGGATTGATCCACATCACTTTTTCAAAATTTTAAAATTTCCCGCCAAAAAATTTCCCCCCTTCTAAAAGATGATGTGGATGAATTTGGGCCGTCCATTTCAAAATGGACGGCCCGGATCCATCAATGTCACCCCTACCTTTATGGTAGGGGATCCGGATCCGGCTCAGCTCACCTCACTCGGCTGAGCGTGCGAGAGAACGTGTTCTATCTAGTCTGTCAAATGTCTAGACTCTAGTTCAAATTACAGGAGTACCTCATGCAGGAAATTTATTCTTCGTTTTTGTAAAAAATCATAGAAATAGTAATTATATATTTAATATATAACATATCTCAACGTGTCGAATGAACCTCGGTTAAAAGGTTTGTATCAAGAATTGAGTGAGAATTTAAAAAATCAGTGCATTAATTACTTCATCTTACAATACAAAGAAGGTTATTCACTTGTAACAATGCAAGCTAAAAGAATTATCAATGCTATTTATATACCAACAATCCAAACTCAAATATCAATACTTGAAATTATGGAGTGTGAAACAAGAAAGGAAAAGAGTGCTAAATTATCACTTCAAATTCAAGAGCACGACCGCACTGTTCTCTACAGCCAATCAACTCTAGCTCGGACGTCAAACTACTTTGCCTATAATGCATCTAAACTAAATGGAATCAGACATGAATGTAATATATCAACCTATAGCTATTTACCACTCTAATACGAGTACTAGGCATATTTACCGCGTTAAGCGTTGTGAGACTAACATATTCAACCTGTCAATATATACACAACTGTTGATCATTAGCTTGACGCAATAAAGTTGACATCTATTAAAAACAAATCATCATCTTATTGGATTCGACGCAAAATTGTTTGGTGATAAGAAAGCAATGCTATGACTCCAAGTTTTAAAGTTAATGGCACTTGTAATTCTTTATACGCATGCTATTTAGTTCAGAAATTGTTGCTTTAAGTTGGTATTTACGCTGTACATTTTTCTAGGTAGCACCGACATCAATATGTGACACGTGGCACGGCACGACATACCGACACTTCATTTTCAAAAAAATAGAGAATTTCGATATATTGGGACACGTTATATATTAAACATATATTTTTATACGTACATGATAAATTATAATTTCTATACTTATTACAATCAAACTAACTTAATTCAAATATACAAACAAATAAATAATAAAAGAGAGCCTAAAAATGAATTTACACTATAAAAATTAATTCAGTGTTTGTTAATACAAGTCATTGTTTGGAATTAATAAATTTAAGAGAAAGTATCACAAAAAACCCTAAACTTTGTCAAATGTGACACATTTATCCTGAATTTTTTTTGTGACATTAAAAAGGGAAAATTTCAAAAAGGGCACAGGAGTGGCCTCGTTTTCTCAAAAAAGGGCCTAAAGTAAATATCGTTTCAAATAAGGGCCTGAAGTGCTCAAATCATTTCAAATAAGGGCCTAACTGAAGGATAATTTTGTCTTTTTAACTTCCGGCCTTTTCTTTTCTGTTTTTCTTTTTTTCTCCTCCCCTCCCCTCCCCTCCTGTTCATCATCTCTTCTGACTTGAATGCACGGTGGTCTTCGTCTTCCATCTACTGACGCACTCGGGGAAAGAGAGAGAGAGAGACCAAGGGTTGGGTCGTTCCTTCATTTCTTTCCCTCGCGACGAATGGATTGATCGGAAGTGAGGCTTTGAGCCGGTCTTGCGGAGGGATTTCGTTGGGTGTTTCCGAATGGTGGAGAGATTTTGTGGACCAGCGATAAAGAAACCGTAAAAACGAGCCGTTCCGATGGTGACCAATAACAGTAACTCATCGGAGATGCCGGAAGAGCCGAGCATCGACACCGACAAAGCTCAACTACGAGATCTTCTCAATCCTCGAGAGCAAGTTCCTCTTCGGCTACAACGACCCCAAGCTCTGGGTCCCCAAGCAAATGAACCCAAAAACCACCCGCCGACGCCGATGCTGACAATAACAACCCCTCCGCCATCAAGAACCAGCGAGGCAAAATCTGCATCCTTGCCGTTGATCGCGGCAGCATGCGGGGCATGCTCCCCGGCAAAGCCCTCGCTTATCCGGAGCGCACCCTCAAGTCGAAGTCCGACAACCCGGACGCCAGCATCGTTGACTACTTCGACGTCGCCGCAGGCACAGGTGTAGGTGGCATCCTTACCACCACGCTCTTCGCCACAAAGGACCACACTCGCCCGATTTTCCGGGAAAACGACATGTGGAAGTTTCTCGCCGACCACGGCCGGAAGTTCTACCGCTCACGGCCCGTCTCCAGCTCGGGTGGGTTCCTGCGGGGGGGCTCCGCTCCACGTCGTCGGCGACGGCCGCGCGGGAGAGGCTCGTGAGGGAGTCCTTCGCCGACGGGCCGAGAAGGAGGCGACGCCGAGGGACACGCCGAAGCCGGTTACGGTGCCGTGCTACGACTTGACAAGCTCGGCACCACTCCTGTTCTCGCGTGCAGACGCGTTGGAAATGGACAGGTTCGGCCGACTTCCGGCTCTGGGAGGTGTGCCGGGCCACGTCGGCGGAGCCTAGCGTCCCGGAGCCGGTGCAGATGCGGTCGGTGGACGGGCGGACGCGGTGCGTGGTGGTGGGAGGGACGTTGGCGATGAGCAACCTCGCGGCGGCGGCGATCACGCACGTCTTGCACAACAAGTGGGAGTTCCGGTTGGTGCGAGGGATGGAGGACCTGTCGAAGAAGACGTGCTGGAGGAGACGATGAGCAGGGGAGGGGAGGAGAAAAAAAAAGAAAATAGAAAAGAAAAGGCTAAAAGATTAAAAGATAAAAATGTCCTTCAATTAGGCCCCTATTTGAAACGATTAAAGCGATTCGGGCCCTTATTTGAAACGATGTTCACTCTAGGCCCTTATTTGAGAAAATGAGACCACTTCGGGCCCTTTTTTGAAAATTTCCCCATTAAAAACCCCAAACTATACCTACTACGACACATTTATCCTAACTTTTTTTTTTTTTTGACACTAAAAACCTTAAATTTGTATCTTGTGACACATTTACCCTCTTTTATTAAAAGTGACAGTTAAAAACCTAACGTGAATCCAAGATGGCATTGATATGGCGCCAGACAAGTGCCAAATCAGAAAAACATTAAAAAGAAGAAAAAGGAAAAGTCACTATTCATTGTTTTCGACCTCGCAATGTCCTTGGGCGATGGTCGGTCGCTACCCACTTCCGTTTGGACCTCTGACGGCGCTCATCGTCCCTTGCTTCACATCTAATAGATCTGGTCATGGCGGCGGCAAGCGTTGAGGTCCGATTCAGGGTAAAAAAATGAGATGTTATTGTTCATTTTGTTGATTGGGAAAAGATGAGCCATGGACAGGCAAGAGGTGCATCGTCAGGGAAAGGTCGAAGAGAAGAAGCATAGCCTGGAGGGACTTCCGCTAAAGGACAGCCTTTACCTGCAGTACAAGGACTTGGAGCGCTAGAAGCTTTGGGGCTGCGGCGCTCGGCGACTCAGGGCCAACAGGAGCCGAAGTGTAGGGCTTGCTCATTCCCTCGCAAAGCAGATGAAATTCGCAAACCCTTATGCCAGCTTCGAGCTCGAGTGGCCATGGCGGCTGTGAACTTCGAAGCCAGATCCAACCACGAAGCTAGCGGCCGCCGTGGATAGATTTGGTGGGACGTCAAGCAAGGGTTGACCAACGCTGCTTGGAGGTTTAGGCAGTGAATAGCAACGACGAGCACCGGAGAAGCTTTGGTCGACTGATCGCATGGTTGAAGATGATGAACAGTGAATTAAATTTTTTTCTCCTATTTTAGTTTTTAATTGTTAATCTTTTGTTAACCTGGCAGTCGCGTGGCGTTAACATTTGAAACATTTTTAGAAATAATTGGGAACACTTTTATTTTTGAACACACATCTTGAATATTTTTATAGTTGATTTCATCCATATTGTAATTTGATAAATTATGTATAAATTACTCATATATATATTGATCTAATTTAGTGATTTAGTAAATTAAAAAGATAAATAAATCTTAATTTTAACATATATATATAGAGTCTCTTCAATTAAATAAAAAAATAATTTTTTTTATAATTATCAAGCGCATTTTTATTTTTATAAATTATTATTGAGAATAGAAACTAAAAAAAAAAATATTCCATTTCAAAATTTTTTCCGAGAACAGAAAAAAGTTAGCCCCAGACAGACAGCCTCACTCTCATTGACTTTTCTCTCTGACCTTTTCTGCTTCGTTCTCTATTTCTCTTCCCTTCCACGCTCTCTGTTTTCATCGGAGAGAGACCACTGAACACCAGACCACCTTCTCTTCAACTTCGCGAAACTTTCCGCCTTCACCGCCCTCCTCTCCACCACCATCGCCTCGCGGATCTGGCCCAGTGCGACCCAAACTGAAATTCCTTTTTTGTCCCCCTCTCGTTTACTTTGGGGGTAAATAGGTTACCAAAGGCACAGCAAATCTCAGACTCTTTGCTTCCTTTTGTCTCTCGCTCGCATTTCATCAATCACTTGCCGAGTTCGAATCGGGAGAGCAGGAAACAGCAATTAAATCGAGCCCAAGGTACTCTCTCGTTCATCTGGTTTGTGATTGTGATTATCACGAGCGTTGAGAATGCGTAATCTTTTTTTGCTCCTCCTGAATTGAAAGCGCAAGACAGTGTTGGGTGTCGAGCGTGGATGCTGGCCATCGTGCGATTCTGGGAATTTCGACTTAATTTGATCAGCTTTATGCCCCTGGACTTCTTCGCTAGCGTGATTAGAAGTAGGCGATGGCTAGGCTCAATCACACCCTAGAAAAGCGCAGGACAGTCTCGTGTACTCTCGCCGAGATTGCTATCGTGTCTGGCATTGATGCATGAGTTGATATGAAGCTTTTGTAATCCATCGATTTCTTTTGCTTTTTGGGTTGAATCTTTCGATACTGTTATGGCTGTTTAGGAGTTGCAAACTTGCGTGATCTGGCTCTCTGTCTCAACCTCACAGTTTTAAGCGGGAGTTAATTCGCTGTGAAGCAATGTTTTCAGGGACCATTTGCGATGACTTTTTTCTGGCACTTACAATTTTTGCTACAAGAAATACACATTGCGGCGTTTGCAAATGCCACTATCAAATGCCTCTAAAGATAGAACTTTTCCTGGCATTTTTGGATGTCTTCAGCAGAATTTGCAGCAATTAGTAGTAAAGCTTTTCTCAACATCGCTTTGAACTTCATTTTTCCCTTTTGCCTGTAAGGATTCTACTGACTTTTACGAATGCCAGCAAATCACTTAATGACTGGTGGCAAAAGTTGTTCCTGTTGTTGTGTGGTCATCATGGGCATTGTGTCCAAAATATGCAGCCGTGTCAAGATAGTATTCTATGGATTATCTGCCGTATCCTAGACATGAACTAAGTCCATGTAAGAAAAATCTTTTGAGATATTTTATGCTTTGAGAAAGAGATACTCCATTTGCGAGTTTTTGACTAACAAGCACCACAGATGTTGTTCTCCGATGTATCAATGGAGAATGGTGTCATGTATTAACACCAAACATTGTTACAGATACCTACTGTGCACCAAAGAATGCAATTAATGGCATTTTCTTAGTTGGAATTTTATTTGAAGCTTTAATGAGCTGTTTTGAAAAATGACAAAGCCAAGGAAACTTGTTCATCGTTCTCTGTTTTTCAGCGGTAATTGTTGCCAGGTTGTGGATAGGTTCTTCGATTCTGCTTTCTAAGTTTGTAATTTAAAGTGAGAATATGACTCTGTAAACAGAGGAGTCTATAGAACTGCTTCTTTTTCCTCTCTGTATTGAGTACGTGCATACTCATTTAGCCTCATTAGCAAGTTCTCCTCCTCCTCCCCTCTTGTTTTTATCTTTTGCGAACAGACTCACTAGGAAGTAACTGATATCGCATTTGCATTAATATTACCTTCATAGAAGAAGGCAGAAAAGTGAATTGTATTTATCTTTTGCTTTATGATTTAGAGCTCAGCAGATTTGGCCACTACAAGCCTGTGCTAGGTGGCTTGCTTAGATAGAGAAATGCTATGTGTCTTATGTGTGATTTCCCGCTAATAACATGATGGAGCTTCTAAATGCGTTCCATGTTCTTTTCTCTGACTCTATGAACTCTAATTCTCTCCTTGTCGATGTGAATGAAGTTGGTGTAAACAGAAGCCTCATCTCAGGAAATGCAGATTGGGGTCCCACTAAATGAAGCACGTAATCTTCAAGTTCGTAAACTAGAGATCCCCCACAAAAGCAAAGGGTTTGTAGAGCTACTGCAGCAACTGATAGTTTGCGATGCTATCTCCGATGAGGATTTCCAAAAGCAGTTCCAAGAGCTCAGCTCTCTCGGCGATGACCATAGAGGATACTAATCGTGGAAAGATAGTCGCTACTGGAAGTGTGTTCATTGAGAAGAAGTTTATAAGGAACTGCAGCAAGGTTGGCCATATTGAAGACGCGGCCGTTGATTGTGATTCTAGGGGGATGCAGTTAGGAAAGAAGGTTCTTTCTTTTCTCACTGATCATGCCCAATTTGTGGGTTGCTACACGGCGATTTTTTACTACAGCAATGAGAATAAAGCATTCTATGATAAGCAGAAAGAAATTCAGATGGTTAAGTATTTTATCTAAGAAATTACCAAATTTGTTCAATTATAAGGAAGCAATTCGTGTCTAACCCCATTTTAAGTTCATTTTTCTCATTAATCTCTCCCCAGAGTTTCAATTGAGATGAGTAAGTTCAACAGATTTTGCATTTTCTACTGTGAATTTGGATACTTGGATGCCCCTTCTAAGTTCATCCGGTCGTTCACACCACTTTGCCTTTTGTGTTGATCATGAATATTAATTCAATTGGTTATCGAGTGCGGCCATTGATTCCACGAGGAATGCTCTAGTTAATGACAAGGAATGAGACAAACTATTGGGCATCTGTTTTCAAAATCCAAGTTGGTAGTTGGATTCCAATATCGCATTTTTTATGAGGAAAAAAAATGATGTAAATAGCCTTTGAATTTTTAGTTTGTTCGGTGTAGTCCATGAACTATTGCTAAATTCCCAATTTAGTTCTTCCATCTGCTTAAACGACAAATCAAACATCATTTAATGATATTGATTATTGTATGTCAAGTCGGATGTGTGAAAACAATTAGGCAGACTTAAATCAATGACCACAGTCTTTTTAAAATAATGAGACACTATCCGATGATGCATGTTCTATAATGTACATTATCATATTATGAACTCAATTATCATATGCGATTATGAAAATTTATGTGAACAATCCACCCGATATATATTTTTTGTCCATTGTTCAAATTTGACGGATTAGAAGCCACGTGAGAAGACTTCATTAAATTTGAATTAACGAAATGGTGGTATTGAACATTTTTATGTAACCTAGGGTCTAGATTGAACATCTATCAATAGGTCAAGGATCATATTGACCAATTAAAAAGTCCAAGGATGACATTGTATATTGAGATAAAGTTCATTTGTATCATTTTTCTTTTTGTGAGAGCTGATTCTTTGTTACAAAGCCTAAAGCAACACTAACGGAGCTTCAATATCCCAAATAGAATTATAGAAGCGCAATCTCAAATGCACATCAATTAGACTCTAGCGACCTCGTTCTTGACACTAGAAACATTTTCAACTTTGGTTCCAACAACAACCTTGTTGGGCCTTTGATTGGAGAAAACAAGAAACAATCTAGACTCGGTAACAATACACTGAAATTTGAGTCACAACAACATTGGGCCTTCGAATCTGGACCGGAAAGCCGCTGCCCCTTTTTCTTTTCTTGTCTTGCCTTCTCCGGGAACGCTCTCTCTCTTTACTCTTCACTCCACGAACAGCCCCTCTCTTTCTTTTTCTTTTTTCAACTTTTTCGCCTTTTTTGGTTTTCTTTTTATGTTATGTTAGCTGAACCCCACGAAGAGGTGGAACCAGCCAACAAACCTCCGTCATTCTAACAGCACAAAATCAACACCGATAGGATCTCAACCTCAGACCAAATTGCTTCCTCTTTAACATGAAGATCCAAACCTGAATCACAAACAGCTCTCTTTGAATAAAGACTCCAATAGACCCTAGATACAAGTGTCAACTACGATGCCGAGTTAAGATACAACCGTCCGATTAGTCGGCCATTACATTGAACGAGTTGGCTAGACTTTCGATAGTTCAGAAACATCTTAACTTAATGTTCATTCAGCAAGCTTGCTGTTTGCATTGCATCATGCAGCTTTTGAGCAATTCAGAATATTTCCCAAGAGAGATTGCGTAAGAACACATTCTGATGATAAAGGATTCTTGCGGGGTGAATTTCTTGTTGAGAATTAATGAGGGTAACATTGCGGCAATAGCATGGAAAACTTACTTCTACATCATGCAGGGAAACTGTACCATCTTCAAGTCCCAAGACAACGGTCTTGCCACCGGGACGAGCCAGCATAATGATGTTGTACATTTACCTGGAGTAGATTAGAATAATTATGAGAAACCAGTATTGACGACACAATGAATGTGCAAAGAAAACGACAGAGAGAGAAAAATAATGAATAATTTCTTCACAACAAAATTACTATAAGAGGGAAGATAGAGAACACATAGTGACGAGAAAATCAAAATTTGTTAAGTGAGGTAAAGCATCGTAATAAGACAAGACAACCGAGAGGGGTATCGGTCACTTGATATGGGATTTATTTGGGCTAGCGGGTCATGTAAAGTGACTGGAATATATATCTTTATGGCAGCCCCCAATCCATTATCACAATCCCAAAATGAATCTTGTTGTTCCGCTATGGAACCTCGAGGTGGAGTGGATTCAGGCAAGGATCACAAGTGTACTAGTACCTACAACTTAGGATCTCAACGGAAACCATTCAAAGGTTGGCTCAAGAATTATAATGCACTCAACAACATGTTCTCCAAATCCAGAAGACCAAATGATGCGTGAAGCTTTCGGATGTTTCTGGAGAAAAGATGCCTCCTCTTTATATTTTTCCGGTGAGAATAGATGTCAAGAACTGCCAAGGCTAGCCATCTATTCCTAAGTCCTCACGAATTTGAATTACCAAGAGATAGTCATATAAGAACTTAACATACTTGGATGCAACTCCCTCTACACTCCCGGTTTCTGCGCTTTCTCCAATCCCCGACTCCATTCCTGTCGACCGGATTATCATACAAGTATGCAGCATGGCTTGAGATATCCTATTAACAAGTAAGTTAGATTCCCATCAGCGAGCTTGATTAATCAAAATGATGCCACGCAAGCCCCTCTGTAATCAGAAGAAGATAAATTAACTTTAAGTGGTACAAAATGAAAGAAACTTTCCAGCTTATACTCTGCAATCTAGTATACCGTAAATATCTCCTTGTTGGCAACTCTCAATCAGTAAAAAAGAGGAAGAAGAGGAGCCAGAAGTAGCATTACATTGTGAGAGTCAGCATTAAAAATCCAAGCAAACTATATAGATGCCCGACAACATCGAGATGTTATTCTGCAGGGGCTAAACTTACCAACTCCAAGTGGGCATCAAGCATTTCTGCAATCGACATAGCTAGTCTATCTAGAATAAATGACATCCCCTCCAATTCAAGTTCTTTATTTTCATGGACACTTCAACTGGTGTACACAGAATG
The DNA here is from genome assembly GCF_020921035.1 of Rhodamnia argentea. Taxonomy (NCBI): domain Eukaryota; kingdom Viridiplantae; phylum Streptophyta; class Magnoliopsida; order Myrtales; family Myrtaceae; genus Rhodamnia; species Rhodamnia argentea. The sequence continues at coordinate 7,075,539 of NC_063152.1, read as the reverse complement.
GAAACAAGATGGCAATACAAAGAAGATGGTACACTTCCGGTTGGTCTCGGTGATCGGTGATTAAGTTAGGGAACTCCTCAATTCAACATCATGTTCGCATTTGGACTTCAAGCACTTCACTTTTATATTTGTCAAATTCTCCATCAAATGCAAATCGAGCTAGATTGGCAATTACAGTGGTTCCTCTCGGGAGAAGGAAGTGTAGCATATTTAGGAAGAGCGAAAGAAGTAAAACGAGATAAGGCCAATGACTCAAAGGGTGCACCAAGCCATTGTTGAAGGAACGAACACGCCGACTTAAAAGAGAACTTCCCCTAGTCGAAGCAAGTACCAGGAGAGACTTTCTCGTTTCGAAGAAATTACCAGGAGAGATTTTCTACAGCCTCTGCCGATTGAAGCCATGAAGCGGACCTATGGGTCCTCCGTGACCATTGCCAGCAAATCCTTCTCCAGATTCCACCCTAAGATCTTCACCTGCCAATCATAAATCAAGTAAACTTCACAAAACCGAGTCGATACAATTGAGATGACCGCCCATTAGGTCGCAAAAGAATGCCGAATGGGAGCCGAACTCGAGAAGCCGGCGGTTTATTGAACCGAAGCCGGAACGGAAGCACGCGCTACGGTCCTTCGTCCGTGCTCGAAAACCCGGAGGAAAGCTCGAGGCTAGACTTTCCTCGAGTCCGAAAGTAGCATGAATAAAACTACGTAAGAGGAACAGGTGGGAGAGAAAATAAGAGAGACTTGATTACACGAGCGGAGGCGGACATCTCCAGCTCGGCAAAGCTTCTGCTAAATATAAGCGGGGCAATGTGAGATGACAGCATGCAAACATCCTTTACCATTCCAAGGATGCATTGTCAAACTTTGGAGAAGTTCAAGAACCATCGAGCTCCTCATCCTTTGATGATTTTTTTTCCTTTTAGAAAAGCCTTGCGAAAGCTCTCTTGCATATTTCAGCATCTACATCAACCAGTGGAATGATAACCGAAACCCGCCAGTGAGTCGGATGAAATCAATCCAGCAACTAACATCAAAGAACTCCTAATAACACTCCGAAGTTTAGGGATCCCCGTTTGTCAAGCTCGATATTCTTTTTGAACTCTTCGGATCCAACTAATGGGGCATCTAACATCATCAACCACAGAAGCTTTGAGCAAAGTTAGTATAGTGAATTCAATTCAAGTTGCTTGCTCTTGTGGGATATAGTTTGATTCTTTCCTTGTCAACATTTGCCATTCATGTACTAGAAATAATGCAAGACAATTTTCAAACTGCATATAGCATAAATTCTCCTCGGGAAACTTATGGAAATGCTTCCGGTGTTTTTCTTTTCAGCGGGTAAATGAACTAACAAGTGCTTATGCACGATACAAGGGAAGTACAATCAATCATGTCAAACCACATTCTAGTTAATGTCTTGCTTGGCTCAAATGTTCGGGCATCTCACAGATGGCTATACCAACTCTACAAACATCAAGACGCTTTCTTTTGGTAATCTATTGCTTGCATCGGACTTTTAGGTATATCCTGGATCCGAAACAAATGAACATGGATTCAAACCAGGACCGCCGTATAGTGTCCCGCATTTAGTATTTCTCAACCTATACAATGACCTTTGGCATGCTATCAAATGCCCGTATACATCGGTTTTTATCAGATTTTCCAGAAATCCAGAAACAATCAAACGCTAGGAATAGTTATTTTTCTGCATAGGATGAAGGATCTTACCCAAAGTTTAAAGACATACGATGTGCTTAGAAAGCCTTTTCATCTATTTCCGTTCTTGGCATGATAAGAAGAATCATTTTGCCAAAGCACTCATTAACTTCCATGAACATCTCCCCCAGATTCCTTGAATTCACGTAACAAAAATAATGACGACACTATCGACCGGGAAATGATTATGAGAAGATGATAAATCTTGAAAGAAATTGCAAATGACAATTGGGCGGTAGATCTCAAAAGAGCAAGGGTAACTCACCCGCTTTATGTACCTTTGTTAGAAAATGTGGATCATCTCCCTTATCTTGACTCATCCGAGTTCGTCCGAATAGAGTCTATCCAAATTCTATGCGTCTGATCAATGGAGATGGCTTTTTCTCGTAATTTTGATAAAGCTGCATTCCGGACAATTCCGGAATTGTTTTGAGAGACTTGCATTCAGAAATGTCCAATTCCACTAGCTGCTCCAATTTCTCGAGCCCTCGAAGCTCACTCAATTTCTCGCAATTTTGCACAATCAGGCTCATCAAGCGGGTACATGATGACAAATCCGGTAAGATCTCAATCGAGGAACATCCCGAGATAGTAATACGTTCTAGAGATATTGACTCCTCAAGCCCTGGGATCTCTCGAAGTTCATGACAGTTTGACAGGAACAATTCTCGTAAACCATGAAAACTTGACAAGTTTGGTAATTTTGCTAAGGACTTGCAACCTTCAATAAATAAACTTTTGCGGGATGGGAATCTCTCTAGGCTCTGTATGTCTTGAAGCTTGTCACGATCGTTGATATTCAAACTTTTCAAGTAGTCAAAGCAACATAAGTTGGGTAGCCTTTCAAACGAAGTGCACCCATAGAGGTTCAACTCTTCCAAGAACTCCAACCTATCAAGGCCTTGAATTTGAATTAAGTTTTTGCAATCCGCAACATCCAATATCCTCAAGTTTTTGCAATCCGCAACATCCAATATCCTCGGACTATCGATTTTTGGAAGGTTCAACCTTTCAATTGAAGCGCACCCAGAGATACTCAACCGTTCCAAGGACTCCAACCTATCGACGCCTTGAATTTCGGCTAATTTTGCGCATTTTGTAGCATCTAATATCTTCATACTCCTGGATTTTGGAAGGTCTAGCCTTTCAATTGAAGCGCACCGACGGATACTCGGGTTCTCCAAGCAATCGAGACCTTGAATTTCGACGAGGTTTTCGCAATATTTGACGTTCACTACCTTTAGACCCTCCAACTTTGGAAGCTCCAACCGTTCAACCGAATTGCAGCATTCAACGGTCAAGGATTCCAAATATTTCAATTTATCAAGACCTCGAACTTCAAGTAAATTCCCGCAACCATCGACGGATAATTCCCTTAGATGGATTAACTGCGAAACGTCCAAGATTTCAATAGATTCGCAAAATTTGACCGCCAAGTCTTCCAACTTGAAGGGAGTGTTTAGGGATTGTGGCAATTCCGATTCTTCAACACCCGTCGGTTGGGAGCATTCCGAATTCTTTAGTAGTGTTGATGGAAGCTCCTGGATGCACTCGAGAAATCGACGATGAATGACTTCTAGCTCCTTGAGACCGGTTAGGTGGGAGAGTGAAGGCAATTTGCGACTTTGACGGGTGATGCGCAAACATGTTAAGCTGGAAGGAAGGTCCGGCAGCGATTGGAGCTCCATACAGCCATGAAAATCGAGGAGTTCTAGGGATGAAAGATTGCACATGCTTTCTCTCCTTTCCCCTTTCAGATTCTCGCAACTCTCAGCACGCAACTCTCGGAGCTTTCTCAGCCCCCCAATACCTCTGGGCAATTCTTCTATACCGGTTTCAGAAATATCTAGAATTTCTAGATTCTCCAAAGACCCCATGCTTTCCGGCATTTCCCCTTTGAGATTTTTGCAATAAAAAGCATGTAATTCTCGGAGCTTTTTCAGCCTCCCAATACCATCAGGTAATTCTTCTATACCACTTTCCGCAATATTTAGAATTTCTAGATTCTGCAAAGATCCTATGCTTTCTGGTAATGCAGAAAGTTTTGGAGTCTGTTCTAGAAGGAGTTGCTCCGGCGCCTTTAATTCACCTATTTCTTTTGGAAGCTTCATGAGGCTCTTACAGTAGCTCAAGTCCAAGCGAAGGAGGGCCTTCATGCCTCCAATTGAAGAGTCGATTTGCTGCAGCCGCGAACAATAATTGAGGTTCAAAAACTTCAAATTCTTAAAAGCCGAGAGGAAGTCCGTCTTTTCCAAGTATCCACAATGTGCAAGGTTGAGAAATTTGAGCTTCTTTGCCATCCGGTAAAAAGAAATGGTTGTCAAGGGTGATTATGATTATAAATAAAAATAAAAAAAAATAAAAGGGAAAAGAAGAAGAAGAAAAAGACTTGCTCTTATCACGAAAGAATTCCACCCTTGCCATCTCTCATTTATCATGCTTCCTAACAAATCCAGTTTAACTAATTCTGTTGGGTGAAAACTCACGGGACATTCTTCCCGTGGAAGCCGTCTTAACTCCTTCATTGAGTCCACAAAATTGCTGGTGAGATGTGCCCTCTCCATCTTAAGAAATCGTAGACTCATCAATTTTTTAATTATTTTTCTGTATAGAAGTCGTCATCTTGCTCAGCTATTTTGCCAGAGCCTTTTGAGCGGCCTTCACTCAAATCAACGGCCTCGGTCTTTCCCGTTCCATATATGCAACGATTCAATTTCCATTAATATTATATCCAATTAAAGTAATCTAAAATTACAAAAAAAGTCTTCAACCTATTGCAATCATGCCAATTCAAATCTAAATTTTTTTCTTTGCTAGTCGAGTCCTAAACCTTTTACGTTTATGCCAATTCAATCAATCTCGCCAACTTTGACCGGCGGCTCTAATGTGGCAATTTATCGTAATAATTGCTATTATATCAATTTTCTTTTTTTCTTTTTTTTCTTTTCTCTCTCTCTTTTTCCCTTCTTCTTCTTCCTCTTGCTGGTCACGGGATTGGCGACCGGTGAGACGCGAGGGTCGGCGGCGAGGCCAAGCTCCCCTAGCAATGGCAAGGATGATGCCAAGCAATTTAAACCGAGAATAGGAAAAATTGACGGCGGATGTCACTTTTATCCCATGAACGAAAACATGAGTTTGAAAGGTAATGTTATTTTCGGCCCATATGCAAAGGCTGTGCTTCTTTTTATGATACTATGGATGAAGAGTGAAATGGATTCATGCAAAAATACTGAAGTAACTATATTAAAAAATGTACCTCTTCTAGATTCTGCAAAGACCCTATGCTTTCTGAAAGTTTTCCTCCCAATTTTTCGCATCCACCAGCATGTAATTCTCGGAGATTTCTCAGCCTTCCAATATTGTCGGGTAATTCTTCTATACCACTGCATGCAATATTTAGAATTTCTAGTTTCTGCAAAGATCCTATGCTTTCCGGTAATGCAGAAAGTTTTGGAGTGTCTTGTAGAAGGAGTTGCTCCAGGCGCCTTTAATTCACCTATTTCGCAGGAAGCTTCGTGAGACTCTTACAGGCGCGCAACTCCAAGCGAAGGAGGGCCTTCATGCCTCCAATTGAAGAGTCGACTTGCTGCAGTCTCGAACAAGAATTGAGGATCAAAACCTCTAAATTCTTAAAAGTCGAGAGGAAGTCCATATTTTCCAAGTATTGACAATCCGAAAGGTCGAGAAATTTGAGCTTCTTTGCCATCCGGTAAAAAGAAATGGTTGTAAAGGGTGATTATGATTAAAATTTAAAATAAAAAACATAAAAGGGAAAAGAAGAAGAAGAAAAAGACTTGCTGTTACCACGAAAGAACTCCACCCTTGCCATCTCTCATTTATCCCGCTACTTGACAAATCCAAGACAACTAATTCATTTGCGTGAAGATTTTTTACGTCAAAATTCACGGGACATTCTTCCCGTGGAAGCCGTCTTAACTCCCGCATTGGGTCCACAAAATCGCCAGTGAGATGTGCCCGCTCCATCCGAAGAAATCTTAGACTCGTCAATTTTTAAATTGAAAATTGACGGCGGAGGTCACTTTTATCCCATGAACGAAAACTTGAGTTTGAAATGTAATGCTATTTTCGGCCCATATGCAAAAGGCTGTGCTTCTTTTTATGATACTATGGATGAAGAGTGAAATCGATTCGTGCAAAAATACTGAAGTAACTATATGAAAAATGTACCTCTTCAATATCAAAATTCATGGGGCATATTGGCCATCGAAGCCATTTTAACCCCTCCATTGAGCCCTTAAAATCTCCACTAAGATGTGCCCCTTCCTCCATGTGAAGGAATCTTAGAGTTGTCAAATTCTTGAATTGTTCTCCTGTGTAAATGTTGCCATGTGAGTCGCCTTTACTCGGATCAATTGCCTCGATCTCTTCCGTTCCCTATAAGCAAGAATCAATGTTCATTAATCTAATATCATTTGGTTCGTATTGCTATTGACGTGCATTAATGTGCTGAAGAGACTAGAAATGTGAAGATGTGATTTTCGTTTAACGCCAAAAAACAATATTTCTAAAGGCTAACTAAGTGAAGTATGTCAACTTCCGTTTTGAAAATTGGCCATAAGCATTCGGATCTTAAAAAGAGTTGTGATTGGGACGGCTCATATGGCAAATACTTGTAATCTTCTTCTTTCCGGTATTGTAGCTCCACCGGCTTATCACTTAGGACATGCGTGTCTGATGCACGGAATTTAATCAAATTACAATGTGCAAAATCGAAATTTGATTTGATGAATTTTTAATAGAAATAGGGTAATTTCCTTCTGTAAATTTCATATTAACTGTGTATATTACTTGACCGTGCTACTTAAGAGATTACTAAAAAAATGACATATACTCTTATTTTGCATTGAAGTATTAACTAATAACAAGAAACCGATGTCAATATTAATATCTACCACTTCTTATTTAATCATAAATTTTAGTTTTTAATGTGATAAAATCATAATCATAAATAACTGAATTACTTAAGTATTACAAATACTAAATAAAGGACCAACATTACTCTTGCAGTAGAACATAGACTAAGAGAAGAAAAGAAGATAAATGGTTACCTTATTTGCCTTTAGCACTTTCAAGGCTTCATCGGAGTCCCATAACCTACTATGTTTCCAAGGTCGTCGCTCGTAATTCTCGCGAACAATTGTCCCGCCTAGATCTCTCAATTGGTCATGCATTCCGAGCCAACGATCATCTTGGATTTTTATTAATGACATAAATCTCAATTCTTCAATATTGACCTTTGGGAAAAATTTACAAGCCTCCCACATGTAGGATGCGATGCTCTTGTCAGTGCCAATGAAAAAGCAAGCGATATCCAGAAATATTTGTTTTTGTCCATCATCTAATGCTTCGTAACTTATTCTTAACCTTTCTTGCACTTCCTTACGAGGGATTTCTTCTAACTTCTTTATCATATCTTCCCATTCTGTTGACTCTTTTCCGTAGAATAATGAACCAAAAACCTCAAGGCATAAGGGAAGCCCTCCTGTGATCGATACAGCTTTATGAGTGAGGTCCCCAAATTCCTTTGGAGGAGAGTCCATTCGAAACGCATGTTTGCTAAACAGAATCAAGGATTGAGCGGAATCCATTTCCTTAAGGTCATACTTGTAGTCCACCTCAATGCGTTTAAAAATCCCCTCGTCTCTAGTGGTAATAATGATTCTACTTCTCAAAGAAAACAAATCATGCTTACCAATCAAACGCTTCACCCGATCGACATTATCCACATCATCAAGGACAACGAGCACCTTTTTATCTTTAAGCCTAGAGGAGATAATATTAGTCCCTTCATTCTCATCACGAACTCCAATATCTTGCTGCAATATATCACCGATTAACCGCTTCAGAATCTGATGAACGCCTTTCTTCCATGATTCCCTTATATCAGCAATGAAGCTACGATGCTCAAATTGATTGGAGAGCTTGTTGTAGATGGCTTTAGCAAGAGTAGTCTTACCAATGCCTCCCATTCCGTGGATGCCAACGCATAGGGTGCCCCGAGATTTGCTATCTAAAAATTCCGTAACCTCCTTCACATGATTTTCAATTCCAACCAAATTCTCAGAAACAACCAACTCAGATTTTTTCTGCAGTTCTCTCCACACTCTTTCCACAACCAACTCCACTAACCCTACTTCAGACCTGTCACTGTCAAATGTGACAAGAGATCAAACAAGTGGCAAAAATTTTATATTGTTAATCTATTGAGAACACAATAATAAACAAATCTGTGTATAGATTGAAAAACTCTATGAATCGTTGTCGTCACACCTCCGTATGATCTTAAATGCTAAGACTAAAGTGGGAAATGCTGGAAGTTGCTTCAGATGGCGTGCCCTTTTCCACTATTACTCTGACATAATTTATTAAGGTAGAAGAAATTTGAGGGCATCGATTATGAATCTTGAATTTTTTATATATTATGGATTAGAACCAAATTTGAAATTTGTTGTTTGCTAACGATATTAGGGATGACGTGGACATGACTTCTAAAATTTTCTAGCATGTTTGAATAAGCAAAAATCCAATAAGCCAACCCAGTATGGAAGTCAGCCATAACTTATTGCTGCAAGAGGATTTCAGGCCCTATAATACGAATCTGAAAACTAAAAGTCATACAGAGGGTGACTTTGTGAACTAGCTGAATCCAACCGAGGGCATTTCTCTTTGTTTGTGCAATTCTACACGCTTTGCAAGTTTCTACTAGTGTCTTGAATTTAGTATCATTTTAGATTGGTGTTCTTATATTTTTTCAATTTCCCTAGGGATGATAGCCGGTTGTACTTTATTTTCCTTTTGAGTATCTATGTTCTGTGATTTCAATTGATCTAACATCGATTTTATACGGAAGTAGAAGAATAATAATTGTTACCCAAGATAAGAACATTGGTTCAATAAATGCCGGTGTATGAGATAAAAATTGCTTGTTGAAGATAGGAAATGCATTGAAAATTTCTTAAACAAATATACAATATTTTTTTCTTTTTTTGTATTTGCCAACATCATGCATAACCATTTCCTTTGTAAAATAATTTTCATAGATTGAAAAGTTTGTGATGAAAATCAATGTAGCACACACTATAAACATGAAAGAAAGATGGCACGATGTTACAAAATCTTTGGATATAAAAGTAAATATTCACTAAAAAAATCTTAGAATTCAAGCGAATGGGTCATTATATATAATGAAGCAGGTGAGAATCAGAACAACCAGTAAACACCCACACACATTAAAAGAAAGTAGAGAATGTCTTGGTGAAAAATTTTACCCATGGACTTCGTATCCTTTCACATTGCTGACTTCAAGGAGTTTTTGCTTCCATTTCTCCAAATTCGCCAGGTCTGGAGAAGACCTCTCCCGCAAACGCCTCTCACGCTTATGAAATAATTTTCCAAAACTTCCGGCCTGATATCCCACGTCAGATGGTTTCACTTTGTAGAATATAGGCAACACTACCTGCCCGCTATTTTTCCTCCGCTTCATTATCTCAACCAGTTCATCTAAGCACCAACTGCTCGTACCATAACTCTCGGAAAAAATGGGGATCAGAATTTTACTGTTCGTGATGGCTGCCGTAAGCTTTGGTCTGATGTCCTGACCTTGACAGAGCTCGTCATCGTCTCTAAAAGCACAAATTCCGACACGACGGAGCCCATGGTAGAGGTAATCGGTGAAGCCATGCCGAGTATCCGGGCCTCTGAAACTCAAGAACACCTCGTAGCATTTTCCAGGAGACTCGTTTAACGAATCTGATGTACCATCGTTAGATTCTGTCTGAGACGAACTAGATGCATTTCTACGCGCACCAGCTTTCTTCTTATTGAGAAAACGGAACGCAAGCACGGAGAGAAGGATGGGTGCCACGAGCACGGCGAAAGAATGCCCAAAAATGGGTCGATGCATTTCGGCTTTGCTCAGACTCTGCGCTTAATTTTCACTTTCAGGTCTGACGGGGAGAACAGAACCAGAATGCCTCTATCAGGAATCAGGAAATGCCTTGTTGTTGCCCATTCTCTCGTGGTTTGATTTATATAATGGAACCAGTTGGCAACCACAATCGCACCAATATATAAATTAGTAATTCATTGACGGGGACCGCTAACCATGCAGTGACAGTCGTTGCCTTCATGTGGTGGAAGTTTCAATGCACATGTGAGCAAGTTTCGATGCAGAAGCAATGGAGAGGAAAGAAAAAAAAAAGGAGTAAAAGTTTTGAATAAAAAACAAATGCGGTTATTATCCGTGGACAAGTGGTCATTCATTAATTGATAGATACATACAAAGCGTCACGACAACGGCTGCGCCGTTGAACTTCCCTTTATTTATTTATTTTAATTTATTTTCCATCAGAAAAGACATTTTTGTTCAATATATTTAAGCTCTTAATCCCACTCAGGAATTTACCCCTCACTATGAAACTCTAAAACGATATGTTGAATTTATTCCTGAAACCACACGATATGGGCATCCTCCTGCAATATCTATACCGTAACTTGATTGCCTATGAGAATACCTAGGGGATCCATCGTTTTCTTAGTAGAATGGAATATAATAAACCCAAAAAGAAAAAGGGCTAAGAGGAAAACCCGGGCAACTTGACATCCCGACTCCTCAAGGGAATTAGAAGATGTCCCTACAAACCAAATTGCACTTGTAGAACTTTCGGTGCGCCTCTACCTCTATTAAATTTGTATAGCCTATAGTGGACAACAGACCGAAACAACTTTCGACGACATGTTACACACATTTGCTTTTATTTTACTAGTAAATGACTACGATGGGCAGATATAAATGGATGATTCGCTAAATGCATAATAGGAAATGGACAGCAACTTGCAATGCATCCCGACAAGATATATGTTGATGCATCGACCAATGATATAGTTAAACTATTTCTTGAGCTAACCAAAGAGCAGCCTATGTTGAACGTTCGGATGTGGCCGGCTAGAATGAGGTAGGTATTTCTGTTGCCCTTACTACTTCTTTTATGTTGGAGACCACTTTAAACACATAATTGCTCAATATTTTTTTTAGGGATATGTTTACTAGAAGTCTTAAAACTTGTCACGAAGGCACAATTGAGTCCGAAAATTTGCAAAAAGTGCATTCAAGTCATAAAACTTATCAAATTGGTTCAATCGAGTCCTTCAGTTAATACCGTCAATTTATTTAACAAAAAATACTGACGTGACATTTTTAAATTAATTTTCTTATTCTAAGTGGCATTTTTAATTATTCTATTTTTTAAAATCTTATTTAAATCAAATTAAAATTGAAAAATGTTAAAAAAATTATTTGAAACAAAAGCAAAATTGGAATAAACAAAGAAAAGGGCGGGTCCCACCGTTGAGGCCCCGCCGCCGCCATTGCCCATCGCCGGAGGGTCCGGCGGAGGTTGCCAGCCCCTTGGCGAGGTGGTTGGCTCTCATCGGCCCCGGGCGAGGGCCGGCGAGACTCGCTAGGCACGGGCGAAGCCTCGCCCAAACCGGGGTCGAAGAAACCCAAATCTGGCGAGGTTTGCTAGGTACTCGTCTCCGTCGACCTTCGCCTGCCCCTCCGTCTATGAGCAGTGGCGGTGGTAGGGCCTCACTGGTAAGGCCCTGTCCTTTTCTTTGTTTTTTCCAGTTTTTTTTTTGTTTCAAATAATTTTTTAGCATTTTTCAATTTTTAATTTGATTTAAAGAAGATTTCAAATAATAGAATAATTAAAAATGCCACCTAGGGTAAGAAAATTAATTTAAAAATACCACGTTAGCATTTTCCATTAGACAAATTGACGGTGTTAATAGAAGGACTCGATTAAACCAATTTGATAAGTTTTAGGACTTGATTGCACTTTTTGTAATTTTAGGATTTAATTGCACTTTCGTGACAAGTTTTTAGACTTCTCGTGAATATATCCTTTTCTTTTCTTTTCTTTTTTTGTCTTTCCTCTAGTTTTATTTCTTTTCCATATAGACTTTTAAACTCCATGACAACTCTTAATTACTGTGTTTAAACAAATGATAATCCAGAAAAGTACAAGCTCGTATGGTGCCTACATGAACAAACCAAACTTTTGCTTAAATTAGTTAAATGTCAAAGAAAATTGTCAAAAAAGTCTTGAATCTATTGCACTTTTACCAATTCAGTCCTAAACCTTTTAATTTTATCAATTTAATCCTAAACCGTTTGTATTTGTGCCAATTCATTCTTAAATCTTTTTTTGTGCCAATTTATTTCTAAACCTTTTGTATTTATGTCAATTCAGTTCATTTGGCCAACTTTGACCTATCGACGATAACGTGGATGCCGGCCGGCGCTAATGGGGCAATTTTTAGTAATATTTAGATATTTTTTTAATTTTTTTTCTATTTCTTAGTCCATCTTCTTTCTCCAGCCAATCGCCGGATCGGAAACTGGCTCGAGATGAGGGCTAGTGAAACTTGACCTCGCTGACCATTGGCACCGTCGATGTTGGGCGAGCTCAGCCTCGCCCAGCGACAAGGACACCATGGTCAAGCAAGCTCGAGCTCGCCTAGTGATGACGCTGTCGTGGCTAGGCGTGTTGTTACCATTGGACTTGCTTTTGGGTGTCGCTTCGAGTCGTCCTTGCTTGCCCAGATTTGGCGACGCCACAGCTGGGCGAGCTCGAGCTTGCCCAGTCATGATGTCGCATTGCCATCGGACTTGCTTTTGGTGTCACTTCGAGTTGTCCTTGCTCGCAATCACAACATGGAAGTCTTTGATCTTAGGAGGGTTCTTTTCTTTTGGATGTTGGTGCTGATTTGAGCCATTGGACTCCATGAGAGTGATGAAGCAGGGAGAGAGAGAGAGAGAGAGAGGGGGGGAGGGAGAGGTGAACGAATGGGCCAAACACAGACGATCTTCTTCCAAATAGCTCTAGTTCGCCTGGCCATGGCGTCACCGTCAACCTCACCCAGCGATGGCGGTGTCAGCGGCCGGCGAGGTTGAGCCTTGCCGGCCGGAGGTAGAAGATGATCCGAAAAATAGAAAAAAAAATTTAAAGAATGAAAAATTTTAAAAACTATTAAAATATTATTAAAAATTACCACGTCGGCGCCAACCAGCGTCCATGTTAGCGCTGCTCGGTCAAAGTTGGCCGGATGAACTGAATTAACATAAATGGAGAAGGTTTAGGACTGAATTGGCGCAAAAAAATGTTTAGAATTGAATTGGCATAAATTCAAAAGGTTTAGGGTTAAATTGGGAAAATAAAAAGGTTTAGGCTTGAATTGGCAAAAGTGAAATAGGTTTAGGACTTTTTCTACAAATTTTCCTTTTTTTGACACCTCAACAAATTTAGTTCATTTCCTTAGATAATCCAAATCAAGCACATATTTGTGTGCCCTTTTTTGCTGGTGAATCGAATACGAGTTCTGATCTAGGTGGACTGGTTTCCTTCTTAAACAATGTTGACACATTGGCACATAATAAATTAGAGTAATGTTAGGACACAATATTGATGTAAAAAATATGTCCTTAAGTAGTCTTATTCGCTCTTTTTGTGATGGTTTCTAAGAGAGTGGATAGTTAAATTCCACAATTGAAAAGTAAAAAAAACCAAATATTGCTTAAGTACTAATTAATTAACTGATCAGTTATAAGGCTGGGATTGCAAGTCTGGAGATATCCGAAGATAAGATCCATTCTAATTCATTTTTATCCATAGAGACTCCCACAAACAAATGTAAACAATGGAGAGAGCATTTTTCTGATCAAGCTAGACAAATAATATTTGTAAATTTCTATTTGATTAAATTATGCCTCTTGACCTCTCCCACGAGTCAATGCGTTGCTGTATGGGAACAAATTCAATTTTCAAGGAAATATGGTAAAAATATGAAGAAATGCATGAAAATATGTGGTGCTCTGGTCCCAAATAATACCGTGCAGCTGTACTGATCATTACAATTACATTAGACCCAAAAAATTCAGTGTTAAATTATACTTTCGAGTGCATAAAAAATTGAGCAATTACTTATTTAAGCAGAAGGGTTGGTGACTTTAACCAAACACAATACCTACGTATATTTAAAAAGGCTTTACGTCTTTTTAATTTTTTTCAGAATCTTTTTCTTAGAAAAAACCCTACTTGTAAGTTCAATCCTAAATTTGCCCCTACTTATTTTTGTCTTAAAAAAAAACCCCCCAACTTTAATTATAGTCTAGAATTTGTTCCTGCTAACCCCGTCCAAAAATCACGGTAGTCGTCTCTAGTTTTCCTAATTTCCAGATCGAAAACTGATTGTTTGAGATAATTTTCCACCTCACTTTGTCAATGTGGATTTTTTTATTGACATACAAATGCCACGTCAAGCAATAATGACTAATTTTGGACGGAGAGGTAACATGGGTGGATTTGAGATTAGCTAATGATTTGTCTTTTGAGATAAAAAGAAATGCTCAAAGTAGATTTGAGACTGGATTTGGGATTTCCTTGACAGAAAAAGTGGAGGCAGGTTTGGGATTAAATCAAAAGTTAATGATTTTTTCAAGAAAAAACGAGAGGGTTTAGGATAGAATTAAGATCAAATTTTAAGTCGAAGGGCTTTTACGGAAATGGGCCTATATAAAAAATGGGAAAGAGAAAGTCGCGGAGCTTCACCTGCTTTAAACATCTAGGGGTAGATTTGTAATCAGATAGCATATAACAATTTTCTTTGTGGTTTCTGCCCTCTCCCCCTATGGCTGGGACCCACCAATCCCTGCTTAACTTGAGGCCACCGCTCTTCTCTACCAAGTTTTTGTCAATTTCTTATTTCGGATTGTCCGGTTACCAATTATTTTTTTTAGGAATAAGTGCACTAAGAGTCCTAAAATTTATTAAAAAATTATAATTGAATCCTAAAACTTTCAAAAAGAGCAATCAAATCCTAGAACTTGTCATGAAAATGCAATCGATTCCTAAAACTTAAAATCTTAAAACTTGTCACGAAAATGGAATCGAATCCTAAAATATTCAAAGAGTGCAATTAATAGAAGAACTTGATTGGGTCAATTTGATAAGTTTTAGGACTTGATTGCACTTTTGAAAGTTTTAGGACTCAATTGCACTTTTGTAACAAGTTTTAGGACTTAATTGCACTTTTTGAAGGTTTTAGGACTCAATTGCATTTTTGTGACAAGTTTTAGGACTTAATTGCACTTTTTGAAGGTTTTAGGACTCAATTGCACTTTCGTTACAAGTTTTAAGACTTCTAACGTACTTATCCCCTTTTTTTAAGATGTCAACTCATTGATTTCATTTGATCAAATTTATTGATTTCACAAACCAAAGCCAAATTATTAAATAAAAAAATTTCAATATTTCCCGGCAAATGCTATTGATTGGTTTAGTTTAACGACTGCAATATTCCTTAAGCACCTATAATTTGTAATGTTTGTTAGTTCAAATAATTATAATATTGAATGGAGCTGGAAACGTGCAGTTCAATTATATTAAATTTAACTTTATTTAGTACTTAAACATAAATGAATGCGGTTCCTCTCAAATAAGGAGGGGCAGCTATGTTAACAAAAATGTTAAATAGGTTTTACTAACCACCCAAAATATACCTAAGCATATTATTCTCATCCAAAAATTAATTTAACAAATATTTATTCCTATTAAAAAAACGAGGGGTAGCTATCTTTTATAAATATTTTAAATAGGTTTGACTTACCACTCGAGATATATCTAAGCATATTAATATTGGTATTCAACTTGGTATGCGAAGCAATTTGTATGTTCAGTAGTGAGTCCTCCCATTTAGATACCATTTAATGCAGTTTTGATATTTAGTTACTCAATAGAACAAAGCTCTTCACACATTAAATCAACTCCAGCCAATTCGGTCCTAACCTTTCAATTACTTTCAATTGTGTTAATTGAGTCCTAAACATATTTCATGTTTTACCAAGGAATTCTATCCAACCAACTTGGCATTCTCCTGGCCGCTCGATTGGCACACCAATAGTCCCCGTTGTCGGTATGGGCAGTCACGTAGATCACCTTCTAGTGGAAACTGCGGTGGCAGCCACATGTCATGCATTGCAAGATGCCTGAGGAGGTGTCATCCGAGGTGAACTCACCGCACCCGTTGGTCGCATAGCTCCCCAAGCTGGCTGCATGGTTACTCGAGCACTCTCTATATGCGTCATTCCTATTAATCTCCTTCCATTCTCTTTCTCCCCCTCTCCCTCTCTTGATATGCTGTTGCTGTTGTTGCGTTTGGGTTGGATATCTATTTTTGGGAAGATGATGGAGAGGAATTATACAAAGCTGAGTTTTAGTTAATAGAGGACACTTTGTGGATAAGGAGTTAAAATTTCAATCGTGGAACATACAATGTGTTTCTATGGGAGGAAAGAAGAAGCCACTTGAAGATGCCTTGATGCGAAGGGTACATCCAGACGAAACTAAGTAATAATCTTCTATTAAATAAGTTGGCAAATTGACTTTAGAATAATGTAAAACAGGGTACCTTTCTTACAGCTCATTCGATAGGGATCAGCGTAAACGAAGGTTCCTTTAACACAACAATATAAAAAGAGGAGATTTTACGAAAATTGTTAACATGAGTATCTTACCTACAATTTTCAGCGTGTAGTTATTTTGTAAAAATGCAATCAATAGAAGGACTTGATTGGACTAATTTGATAAGTTTTAGGATTTAATTGTACTCTTTGAAAATTTTAAGACTCAATTATACTTTTGCGACAAATTTTAGGATTTAATTACACTTTTTGAAAGTTTTTAGGACTCAATTGCACTTTCATGACAAGTTTTAGAACTTTCAATATAATTATCCCAAAAAAAAAAGTAGCAAGCAATATTCACATGCTTTCGATGCTAATGTGCATAAGTCAATGACAAGAACATATACGACCCAAAAGAAAATAACAAAAACATATCAGTCAGATTGGATTTTGTTAATAAATAGTCATAGCACGCTTAATATTCAAATAAGGAAAGTTCATTATTTTCAATCTTCAATCTGATTTTTTACGAAAATTAACACTTATAAATTAATACCAAAGCACACACGGTGGCTTGGAAATAGTGTAGGGCCAGACCAAAAAAATCAATACCAAAAAACAAAAAAAAAACCAAGAATAGATGGCAGCATGAGTCAAGTCGTCTTCTTCTAATGAAGAGAAGACGTCATTGATGACGTATGATTTACGTGCATATAAATCCATCCCCGTCCCATCTTCCACTGAAAACACCCTTAAAAAATTCTTCCCCTAAAACAAGGGCGAAAATTTCACCGACCCCTGATAATAAAAGTCGCATAAAATCAATGTTTACTAGCCATTTATCTAGCTGGAACGCAGTTAACAATAACAATAGTAAAAAGAAAAAGACGATTTCGACAACCTTGCAGTTGCTGTCTTCTGAAGTTGGACCATCCATCGAATAATTCGTACGATCTCTACCAAAGTTGCTGGGGCCTACAAGAGGAAGGGCCCACCTTATAAGAAAACTTTGGAGTAAACATTAGAAAGAAACTGTACAAGCTTATATTAGAGTGATCGGTCAGTTCGGTCCCACCATGAGATTGAGAATCGGATCGGGGGGACTAATTTTCAGTATTAGAGATCGGGAGTTGGACCAGATGATTTCGGGACCAACCGCTCTGATACAATTCCTCGGCTGTCCAATCATTAGACCTGTTTTTTTTTTTTGGTGATGTGTCATTCAATTTATCTCCCTAACGATATATTCATCGAACCACCTCTCATTAATTGTATCGCATTGTTGCTAAAATGTCACTAAGGAAACAAAAAACAAAAATATTATATTCAGGTTTAGGTTTACATTTAAGAAATTTAAAAATATAAATATTATTCGGTCCAAGATGGGTGGTCCATTCACTTGGAACCGGGAATCGAATCGAAGTCCTCAAGAATCGAACCATATTGACCGGTTTGGTCCAGTCTGAGCGGTTCCCGAACCGATTGGTCCATTATGTTTAGCCCTGGCTTATATGATGCCTACACTCACAAAATTAGACCTATAGATTGACAATAACTTTTTTAATGAGAAGGTACGGTGATTTTAGCGAAACACGATACCCATCCATATAAAAGGCCTAATTTTCTAAATAAATTTCAACTTTAGATCTACTATTAATTCGGCCTCAATTTTTATTTGTCTTGAAAAACACATAAATATAGGTCCATTCACAAATTTTTCCAAAGTTCTTTTTTGAAACAACCGAGCGTGAATGATAACCATTTTGATTATGGAATCAATTTCTGACCGGAAATAGATTTTTCCATTTCCAGTTTTTCGATGAGCTTCTAAGCAGATAAACACGTTTGATAATAACACAAAATTTTTGTTTCCCAAATACAAATTCATCCGATAGCAGTATAAAATTTCTACGATTGCCGGTGGAGTGGAAAGCCATAACGTGCTCGATATCCCAACTCCTCAAGGGAAGTAGTCGAGGGCCCCGCCGGCCAATTCGTACTTTTAGGACTTTTAGTCACTCTATTAAGTTAGTATAGTCTCGGGTCGAAACAACTTTTGTTGACATGTAATTTTGTACACACATTTGCCTTTATTGGGCAGACATAATAGGATGATTTTGTAAATATATAATAGGTGAGAAATAACTTTGTTCCTATTATGCGGACTAGAGATCTAGTCCTATGGATTGATTGAATAAATGATTCAATCAATTCAAAATTTGTGCAATCAATCTAAAAGGCCAAATCCTATAGTAGGGGTGATTCTCTAAATATATAATAGGAAATGGATAGCGACTTACAATACATCCGGACCAGAAACATGATGATGCATCGGCCAATGATATAGTTAATTATTTCTTGGACTAACCAAAGAGCAGCCTGTGGTGAACGTTCAGATGTGGCCGGCTAGTATGAGGGTAGGTATGCCTATTGCCCTTAATGCACGTCTTTTATGGTGGAGAACGGATACCACTTTAACACATAAATGCTCAACTTTTTTTTTTTTTTTGGTCTTTCCTCTTGTTTATTTCTTTTCCAGATAGACTGTAACTCCACGACAACTTTTTATTATTGTGTTTGGACAAAATGATAATCTGGAAGAGTCCAAGCTGCGTGTATGGTCCCAACTTCAACAAACCTTCCACTTTTGCTTAAATTGGTTAAATGTTTTTCACACTTCAACAAATAGAGTTCATTTCCTTAGATAATCCAAATCAAGCACGTATTCGTGTGCCCTTTTTTGCTAGTGAATTGAATAAGCGAACTAATCTGGGTGAACTGATTTCATATGTTTTATGATGATCTTCTTAGACAATATTCGACATATTGATACATAACAAATTAGAGTAATTTTAGCACGCAATATTAATGTAAAAAACATATTCTAAAGCGATTTTATTCATTCTTCTTGCGATGGTTAGTAAGAGAGTGGATGGTTAAATTCTTCAATTGAAAATTGGATAAACCGCATCTTGCTTAAGTAATGATTAATTAAGTAATGAGTAATAAGGATGTGATGGCAAGTCTGGAGATATCCGAAGATGAGATGCACTCTCATTCGCTTTGATCCATAGAGACTCCCACAAACAAATCTAAACAACGGGGAGAGCATCCTTCTGATCAAGCACTCTCTGTATGCCTCATTCCTATTATCTCCTTCCATTCTATCTCTTTCTCTGCCCCTCTCCCTCTCTCTCTTGATATGATGTTGCTGTTGTTGTGGTTGGGTTGGATGTCTATTTTTGGGAAGATGACGAGGGAGTGGAATTATACAGTCTCTGGTCCGTGCTTGAACAAAGCTGAGTTCTAGTTAATAGTTGTCTGCAGGATACCTTGAGTTGAAGATGACGAGGGAGTGAAATATGAAAAGTTTATTATTTTGAATCTTCAATCTGATCTTTTTTTGAAAATCAACACTTCTAAATTCATACAAAAATGACCAAGAGTAGATGGCAGTAAAGGCCCCTTTCTTCTCATGAAGAGAAGACGTCACTGATGACGCATCATCTCCGTCACATCTTCCACCGAAAACACCCTTAAAAAATTCTTCCCCTAAAACAAGAGCCATTCGTCTAGCTGGAACCCGGTATATATATATACACACACACTTTGTGGTCGAACCAACTTCTAATTAAGAGAATACGTCATTGATGACGTATGATTTACGTGCATATAAATCTATCGCCGTCACATCTTCCATCGAAAACACCCTTAAAAATTTCTTCCCCTAAAATAAGGGCGAAAATTTCACCAACTCCTGATAATAAAAGTCGCATAAAACCAATGTTCACCAGCCATTTATCTAGCTGGAATCCAGTTAATAATAATAATGGCAGTAATAAAACGACGATTTCGATGACCTTACAGTTGTTGTCTTATGAAGTTGGACCGTCCATCGAATAATTCGTACGATCTCTACCAAAGCTATTGGGGTCCTCCGAGAGGAAAGGCCCACCTTATAAGAAAACTTTGGAGTAAGCGTCGGAAAGAAAGTGTACAAGCTTTTATATTAGGGGTGATCGGTCAGTTCAGTCCCACTCATAAATCGAGAACCGAATTGGGAGGACTAGTTTTCAATTTTAGAGAGCGAGAGCCAAATCAGATGATCTTGGGACAAATCGGTGCGATACAATTCCTCGATGGTCCAATCATTAGACCGGTCGTATTTTTTTTTTGGTGATGTGTCATTAAATTTATCTCGCTAGCGATATATTTATCGGACCACTTCTCATTAATTGTGTCGCATTATCGCTAAAACACCACTAAGGAAACAAAAAGCAAAAATATTAGGTTCAAGTTTAGGAAATTTCAAAATATGTATGTTATTTGGTCCGGTATGGTCGGTCTAGTACTCTCGAAATCGGGAACCGGACTCAAGCCCCTAAAAACCATATCACATTGGCCGGTTCGGTCTATTCTAAGTGATTCCCAAACTGATTGGTCCATTATGCTTAGCCATAGCTTATATGATGCCTACGCTCACAAAATTAGGCCTATAGATTGATAATAACTTTTTAAATGAGAAGATTCGGTGATTTTAGCCAAAATGAATAAATTTCAACTTTAGATCTACTATTAATTCTGCCTCAATTTTTTTTTTGTCTTGAAAAACATATAAATGTGGGTCCAATCACAAATCTTCCCAAAATTCTTTTTATAAAAACCCTTAGGGCACGAATGATAACTATTTTGATTCCCAAATCAATTTTTGGTCGAAAATAGATTTTTTCATTTCTATTTTTTAGACTAGTTTCTAAGCGGATAAACGCATTAAATTTTCCCGAATAGAAATTCATTTGATAGCATTATAAAATTTCTAGGTTTGCCAGCGACGATCGGCTAGCGGTGGACGGCAAATGGGTGACTAGTGACCAACAAAGGTCGGATAGGCGACCGGTGGCCCACGACCGGTTATATGAGACTAGCAACCATTGGATGACGGAATGTGGATCGGCAACCGGAGGAATAGCAAAAGGTGGATTGGTGACCGATGGACAATGTACAGCGGATCGGCGACAAGGACGAGAGAGAGAGAGAGAGAGAGAGAGAGAGAGAGAGAGAGAGAGAGAGAGAGAGAGAGAGAGAGAGAGAGAGAGAGAGAGAGGAATTCTTATTTTTCAATTCTTTTTCAGAAACAGAAAAACTGGGAATTTTAGCTTCTTCTTTTTGTTCCAAAGAGGAATAAATTTTTGTTCCAAAAGAAATAGAAAAAAGAAATTGAGTTACCAAACTGATCTTTCTTCCAAATCTATTCAATAAACAGGTTTAGAATAAAAATAGAAAAAATAGAATGGTTTTCATTCACGCACTCAATTTTAGGTCCGGTCATGAATCTACCCTCGCTAGCCCTCCATCCAAAAATAATTGTTACTCGTCCCTAGTTTTCCTAATTTTATGATCACAAAAAAGATTTCATTTTGAATATAAATTTCCATATCACTTTGCTGATGTTGAATTTTTACCGACATCGAAATGCCACGTTAAACATCTATGATGGTTTTTGGACAAAGGGTTAACGGGGTTAAATTTGACAGACTATCTAGTGATTTTTTAAGACAAAAAATATTTGAAGAAGATTTGGGACTTTACATAAAGCTTGAGTTTTTTTTTAGTCTCTACATCTAAAATGAGGCTTTTTTTAGATTAAAAAGTTGGTGGCAGAATTAAGACTATCCTTGAAATACAAATTGCCTTGAAATACAAATTGTATGAGTTAGTTTGCTCCGTGTGTTTTGTACGTGTTGTAATAGTGAGGTGTGGTCTTTTGCTCTATATCTAGCGGACAATAATTGTGCAAATTTTATCTAATTTTAATATTCGTACCGCATTTGGGTACAAGTGTGTTTCGAGTTATTTAGTGTGTCTATGGTAACATTTCTGAAAATGAATTTCTACTCCAACACCGCTTCCGGAGTAGAAATCCGTTCGGTAATGCAACTTTTGAAGTAGAAATCCATTTGGTTACGCAACATTACATTTCTACTTCTGAAGCAAATTTGTATTTTTGAAGTTATTTTTGAACCAATTCCAGAAGTTAAAAAAAGTTACTTCTCTTTCGGAAGAAAAAATCTCTCAACATCAATATTTCTATCACTTCGTCCTCTTTTCATTTTCAACGCTTCTCTCCCCTAGCCACACCTCCGCTATCGCTGCCCACCGCCGACCTTCGCCGGCAACCACCAACACCTGCCCACCGCCGACCATTGCCACTAGCCGTTGGCCTCCGTTGCCCACCATCGAGCGGTCTACCTCCGCCTCGTGCCACCCCACCACCGCACCGTCGCCGCGACCATAGCCACCCCCCTCCCCCACCTTACCCCGCCCCTCGGCCACCAACCGCCGACCGCCACCGGTTGCAAACCACTGGCTACCGTAACCGGTGCCGCCGCCAAAGTAAAAAATAAATAATATTTTTTGTATCTTTAAAAATTAAATAACTAAATTTTAATAATAAATTTTATTTTGGAAGATATTAAAAAAATTTAAAACGAAGTAGAAATTTTTCGGCGCCAACACTAATTTTTCGTAGAAGATTTTGTGTTAATAATGTTTCAGAAGTAAAAATTTTCAACAGTTATTAAATGAATTTCTCTTATCAGAAATCAACTTCTAGAGCAGAAGTAGAAAAATCAACTTCTGCTCCAAAATTGATTTCTGAAATAGAAGTGGTGCAATGCATGCCCAGATTTATCGAACTGAAGCTGAAAGGGAAGCATGACGTGCCACAGTCCTTCGCCGGTCTCCATAGCTAAGAAGCTCTGCCGGGCGGGAAAGAAAATAAGGAAGAGAGGAGTGGAGGTGGACTCATTTGACAGATGGGCAGGCTGATTCTGGCCGAATCGGGCTATATGCCGGACCTGAACTTGTTGCCGGGGCTCGTCCATCATGGCGAAACGCATGTGATTTCAGACGGGCCGGGTTACCAAAGTGTTGGGTCTACTTCCAAGAGTTGCAAGCACAATGGCCACATTTATTGTGCGTCGGTTATCAAATTGTGCTCTCGTTATCAAATTGATCAAAACTCGATTTCCCAGTTAAGGCAATCCCTTGCACGCGGTGGGAGAAATAATATGATGAGGGAGGGCATTGAAGGAGTACGTGAATCTCCCTAAAATTTAATTGGTTATCCAATGCAATCATCGATTCCACAAGGACTGCTTCACATGGAACAAGACAAACTATCGGACATTCGTCTTCGAGAGCTAAATTGCTAGTTGTTCCAATATTGCATGGTTCACGAGGAAAAAATAACACAAATAATTTTTGAATTTTTAACAAGTTTAGTATTGCCCCTGACCTGCTGGTAAATGTTTAATTTAGTTCTTTCATTTGCTCAAACGACAAATCAGACATTATATGATGACCTTGATTATTATATAGTGAGTCGGACATATAAAAATGATTAGTCAGACTTCATGCAATGGCAATAGTCTTTTCAAAAATAAGAAGCTGCTATTTGATGACATAGATTATTATATTTTGAAGTCGATTATCATATGTAGAGGTGAATACTCACGTATATATTGCTTGGGTAACTATCTTTTTTTTTTTTGGTTCATCGTTCAAATTTAAAGGATTGGAAGCAACATCAGTGGATTTCATTAGACTTGAATTAAGAAGAATAACCTTGAACATTTTTGTATAGCCTAGGGACTAGATTGAATATTTACTAATAATTCAAATATCACACTGAACAAATTAAAAATTCGAGGACGATATTGTATATTGGATTAAAGTTTATGGATAATTTGTGTCATTTTTCCTTTTGTGAAAGCTGGCTCTTTGTTACAAAGTTAAAGCTACATTAAGCGAGCTTCAATATCCGAAACAGAAGCACAGTTTCTCTCCAAGAACAATTTCAACTCTAGTTCCAACGACAATCTTGTTGGGGAGAACCATGCAACAATTCACCAAGAACTAACCCAATCAAGAATAAATTTCGTCCCCAAAACTAAACTGACCAAAATAGAGTTAACCCCAGCAACAATAGCAGTATATTCCAGCAATACAACCTTAAAATAAGCAAATATAATGCTGAAATGTTAAAGAGACAAGGCAACAACACCAAGATTTTTAAGTGAAAAAAACAATGCGGGAAAAAAAATCACAGACCACTAAAAAACTTTCACTAGATATACAAAGGTTCTTCTCTAGTTACACATTAGAGGCTCAATGTCAATAATACGACAATACTTCATTACTGCGAAAATGGAATTACTCCAAATGAAGCAAGAAATCCCAACCACGATTGGAGAAACGAGAGAAAGGTCTTTGATGAACAGAACTGATCAACTCCTAGCTCTCGATCTCACGAACAACGTGTTGGAATTTAAGCCAATTCCGACAAAAGCCTTTGAATCTGGACCGGAAAGCCGCAGGGGATATACCCGTTCCAAGCCAACTCTGACAGCAGCTTCCCATAGCAAGAACCTCTTAAGTTCTTTATCAACCCTGAAAAATTTAGCAGGCAAGCATCGAATTGCTTCCACTTTAGCATGAAGTTTCAAACCTGAATCACAAAATACTCTCTCTGAATAAAGACTCCAACCGACCCTCCATACGGGAATAAGCTATTGTACTGACCTAAAATACAACCGTCCGATTCATCGGCCGTTATATCAAACCAGTTGGCTAGACTTTAAGGATTTCAGAAACATCTTAACTTAATGTTCATTCAGCAAGCTTGCTATTTGCATTGCATCATGCAGCTTTTGAGCAATTCAGAATATTCCACAAGGGAGATCAGAGGAGAACACATTCTGATGATAAAGGATTCTTGCAGGAGGAATTTCTTGTTGAGAAGTAATGAGGGTAACATTACAGCAATAGCATGGAAAACTTACTTCTACATCATGCAGTGAAACTGCATCTCTTCAAGGCCCAAGACAACAATCTTGCCATCAGGACGCACCAGCATAATGATGTGATACATTTACCTGGAGTAGATTAGAATAATTATGAGAAGCCAGTATTGACGAATCATACACAATGAATGTGCAAGGGAAAGTGGGTCGATAAGACAACCAAAAAAACGAGAGAGAGAGAGAGAGAGAGAGAGAGAGAGAGAAACTGAATAATTTCTTCACAGTAACCAGAAAATGTTAATCAAAATTTGTGAAGTGAGGCAAAGCGTCATAACAGTACAAGATAACTGAGGGGGATATAGGTCACTCAATATGGGATTTGTTTGGCTAGTAGGTAATCTAAAGTGTTGGGAATCTATATCTTTTTGGCAGTCTCCAATCTTATCTCAATCCAAAAATGAACCTTGTCGTTCCGCTTTGGAACCTCGAGGTAAAGTGGATCCATGAAAGCTTACTTCAGGCAAGGATCACAAGTGTGCTAGTACCTACAACTTAGGATCTCAACAGAAACCATTCCAGGGTTGGCTCAATTACTATAGTGCAATCAACATGTTCTCCAAATCCAGAAGACAATATGCTGCGTAAGCATTCAGATGTTTCTGGAGAAAAAATGCCTCCTCTCTAAATTTTTTAGGTGGGAATAAATAGCAAGAACTGGCAAATCTAGGCATCTAATCCTAAACTCTTGCGAATTTGAATTACCAAGAGATAAAACTCATATAACAACTTAACATACTTGGATGCAGCTCCCCCTACACTCCTAGTCTCTGCGCTTTCTCCAATTTGTAACTCCATCCCTCTCGACCAGATTGTCATACAAGTATGGAGCATTGCTTGAGATATCCTATTAACAAGTAAGTTAAACTCCCACCTGCGAACTTGATTAATTAAAATGATGCGACAAAATGCTGCTCCGTAATCAGAACAAGATAAATTAACTCTAGTAGTACAAGAAGTGAGAAACTTTCCAGCCTATACTCTACAATCTAGTATACATTAAATATCTCCTTGTAGGGATCCCTCGATCAGTAAAAAAGAGGAAGAAGAGGAGCCAGAAGTGCATTACATTGTGAGAGTCGGCAATAGAAATCTAAGGAAAATTATATAGATGCCTGACAGCATCGAGACGTTATTATGCAGGGCCTAAACCTACCAACTCCATGTGGGCATCAAGCATTTCTGCATCTGACATGGCTAGTCCATCTAGCATAGATGACATCCCCTTCAATTCAAGTTCTTAATTTTCATGGACACTTTAAATTGTATACCCAGAAGGGAAACAAGATGGAAATACAGCAGTATGGTACACTTCATATTGGTCTAGATGACTCTCAGTTAACTTAGGGAAAAAATCCCCTAAGGCACCAACCTCCAATTCAACGATGTTTTCGCTTATGGCCTGTTTGCTAGTTCATTCATGACCACACCACTAGGAGAAGGGCCTGTTCTTGCATTTAGCATTTCTAGACCGATGTGATTACTTTTATTAGCTAATGCAGACCGTCTGAAAATGTGAAGTGTACCATACTGCTGGACAAAATTTGTCCCAAGTCAGTAGCGTAAGCATACTAAGGGATTTCCTCTCAACATACTCCTTTTGCATGGTAAATTCATTCTCAAGTGTACCTGAAACACGCAGTGATGAGCCGCATGGTGAGCGCAGAGCAAACTAAAACCTCACATAAGAAGGACCCCATATAGGGTCCTTCATTTAGCATTTCTCGACCTATACAATGACTTTTGTCGTGCTATCAAATGTTGTATACATCAGTTTTTATTCAGTACTTCCAGCATTCCAGAATCAATCAAACGTCGAGAGTCTTTATTTTTCTGCATAGGATGAAGGATCTTACCCGAAGACCAATGGAAAATGATGCGCTTAGAAAGCCTTTTCATCTATTTCTGTTAATGGCATGATAATCAGAATCATTTTGCCAAAGCACATATTAACTTCCATGAACATCTCCCCAGATTCCTTGAATTCAAGTAAGAAAAAATGACGACACTCTCAACCAGGAAATATAATGACAGGATCATTACAGGAAATACAAATCAAAATTGGGCGGTAGATCTCAAACGAGCAAAGTTTAAATACCTGCTTTATGTACCTTTGTTAGAACTGTTCCTTGATATGCAAAGGGCTTCTTCTCTTAATTTTGATAAATCCGTGTCCCAGATAATTCTGGAATTGTTTTAAGTGACTTGCATCCAATGATACTCAGTTGTTCCAAAAACTCCAACCTATCAAGGCCTCGAATTTCAGCTAAGTTTTCGCAGCCTCCAGCTTCTAATATCTTCAACCTGCCGGATTTTGGAAGTTCTAGCCTTTCAACAGACGTGCATCCTTCGATACATAGCACTTCCAAAAACTCCAACCCATCGAGGCCTTGAATTTCGGCTAATTCCTTGCATGAACCAGCATATAATGTCTTCAGACTCCCGGATTTTGGAAGGAGCAGCCTTTTAATTGAAGTGCACCTAGCGATATTCAGGCTTTCCAAGAACTCCAGCCTATCGAGACCATGAATTTCAGCTAAGTTTTCGCAGTTTCCAGCTTCTAATTTCTTCAGTCTCCCGGATTTTGGAAGGTCTAGCCTTTCAATTGAAGTGCACCCTTTGATGTTTAGCATTTCCAAAAACTTCAACCTATTGAGGCCTTGAATTTCAGCTAAGTTTTTGCAGTCTCCAGCTCCTAAATTCTTTAGCCTCCAGGATTTTGAAAGGTCTAGCCATACAATTGAAGCGCACCTTTCGATATTTAGCATTTCCAAAAACTTTAACCTATCGAGGCCTTGAATTTCAACTAAGTTTTTGCAAACTCTAGCTTCTAATTTCTTCAGCCTACCGGATTTTGGAAGGTCTAGCCTTTCAATTGAAGTGCACCCTTCGATATTTAGCATTTCCAAAAACTCCAACCTATCAAGGCCTTGAATTTCAGCTAAGTTATCGCAACCTCCAGCTTCTAATTTCTGCAACCTCCCGGATTTTGGAAGGTCTAGCCTTTCGATTGAAGTGCACCCTTCGATATTTAGCATTTCCAAACAATCCAACCCAGCGAGGTCTTGAATTTCAGTTAAGTTTCTGCAGCCACCAGCTTCTAATTTCTTCAGCCTCCCAGATTTTGGAAGGTCTAGTCTTTCAATTGAAGTACAGCCTTCGATATTTAGCATTACCAAAAACTCCAACCTATCGAGGCCTTGCATTTCAGCTAAGTTTTCGCAGCCTCCAGCTCTTAATTTCTCCAGCCTCCCGGATTTTGGAAGGTCTAACCTTTCAATTGAAGTGCATCCTTCGATAATTAGCATTTCCAAAAACTCCAACCTAGCAAGGTCATGAATTTCAGTCAAGTTTCCGCAGCCTCCAGCTTCTAATTTCTTCATCCTCCCAGAATTTGGAAGGTCTAGCCTTTTAATTGAAGTGCACCCTTCGATTTTTAGCATTTCTAAAAACTCCAACATATCAAGGCCTTGAATTTCCGCCAAACTTTCGCAGCCTCCCGCTTCTAATTTCTTTAGCCTCCCGGATTTTGGAAGGTTTGTCCTTTCAATTGAATTGCACCTTTCGATGTTTAGTATTTCCAAAAACTTCAACCTATCGAGACCTCGAATTTCAGCTAAGTTATCGCAGCCTCCAGCTTCTAATTTCTTCAGCCTGCCAGATTTTGGAAGGTCTAGCCTTTCAATTGAAGTGCACCCATCGATATTTAGTATTTCCAGAAACTCCAACATATCAAGGCCTTGAATTTCAGCTAAGTTTTCGCAGCCTCCAGCTTCTAATTTCTCCAGCCTCCCGGAGTTCGGAAGGTTTAGCATTTCGATTGAAGTGCACCCTTCGATATTTAGCCTTTCCAAAAACTCCAACATATCGAGGCCTTGAATTTCAGCCAAATTTTCGCAGCTTCCAGCTTCTAATTTCTTCAGCCACCTGGATTTTGGAAGGTTTAGCTTTTCAATTGAAGTGCATCCTTTGATATTTAGCATGTCCAAACACTCCAACCTGTCGAGGCCTTGAATTTCAGCTAAGTTTTTGCAACGTCCAGCTTCTAATTTCTTCAGCCTCCCTGATTTTGGAAGGTCTAGCCTTTCAATTGAAGTGCACCCTTCGATATTTAGCATTTCCAAAAAGTTCAACCTATTGAGGCCTTGAATTTCAGCTAAGTTTTCGCAGCCTCCAGCTTCTAATTTCTTCAACTTCCCGGATTTTGGAAGGTCTAGCCTTTCAATTGAAGTGCAACATGCGATATGCAGGCTTTCCAAGAACTCCAACCTATCGAGACCTTGAATTTCGACTAAGTTATCACAGTCACGAGCATCCAGTATCTTCATGCTCTCGAAATTCGGAAGGTCCAACCGTTCAATTGAATCACAGCGTGCGATAGTCAAGCTTTCCAAATATTTCAATTTGTTACGACTTCGAACCTCAAGTAGATTCTTGCAATATCCAGCGTAGAATGTCCTTAGATGGATAAACTGTGAAACGTCCAGTGTTTCAATAGATTCACAGTGACGGACTTCCAAGATTTCCAACTTGAAGGGAGTGTTTAGGGATTGCGATAATTCTGATTGTTCAACATCTGTCCATTGGGAGCATTCTGAATTCTTTAATAGTGCTGATGGAAGCTCTTGGATGCACTCGAGAAATTTGCATTCACTCAATTGTAGTTCCTTGAGATGGGTTAGGTGGGAAAGTGAAGGCAATTTGCGACTTTGACAGGTGACACCCAAATATGTTAAATTGGAAGGAAGGTCTGGCAGCGATTGGAGCTCCATACAGCCAAGAAAATCAAGGCGTTGTAGGGATGAAAGATTGCACATGCTTTCTGACATTTCCCCTTTCAGATTTCTGCAACTTGAAGCATGTAACTCTCGGAGCTTTCTCAGCCTCCCAATACCTATGGGTAATTCTTTCATGCTGGTTTCAGAAACATTGAGAATTTCTAGATTCTGCAAAGACCCTATACTTTCTAGCATTACCCCTTCCAGTTTATTGCACCTTGAAGCATCTAAATGTCGGAGCTTTCTCAGCCTCCCAATACCGTTGGGTAATTCTTTTATGCCACTGCCAGAAATATTTAGAGTTTCCAGATTCTGCAAAGAATCTATGCTGTCCGGTAATGCAGAAAGTTTTTGAGTATCTTCTAGAAGGAGTTGCTCCAGTGCTTTTAATTTACCGATTTCTGCAGGAATCTCCATGAGGTTGTCACAGCCGTTCAACTCCAAGCGAAGGAGGGCCTTCATGTCTCCAATTGAAGAGTCAATTTGCTGCAGTCCCCAACAACTATTGAGGATCAGAACCTCTAAATTCTTAAAAGCTGAGAGGAAGTGCGTGTTTTCCAAGGACAGACAACTTGTAAGGTCGAGAAACTTGAGCTTCTTTGCCACCTGGTTAAAAAAAATGATGCTCAAGGGATTAGTCTAGAGCAATTATGATTCAAAAGAAAGCATAAAAGGAGGGAAAAAAAGACTTGTTCTTACCGTGAAAGAACTCCATCCTTTCCATTTCTCATTTATCTCGCTTTTTGACAGTTCGAGTACAACTAATTCCTTAACATGGAAATTGTTTACTTCAAAATTCATGGGACATTTTTGCCATCGAAGCCATCTTAACCCCTCAATTGAGTCCTTAAAATCTCCACTGAGATGTGCCCTCTTAATGTGAAGGAATCTTAGACTTGTCAAATTCTTGAATTGTTTGTCTGTGTAAATGTCGCCATTTCGCTCAGCTGTTTTGCCGGAGACTTTTGAGCTGCCTTCACTCAGAATAATCGCCTCAATCTTTTCTGTTCCCTATAAGCAAGAACCAATGTTCATCAGTACTATATCCAACTAAAGTGGTGTACTACAATTTTGTTCATATTGCTATTGACGTGCATTAATGTGTTCAAAAGACTACTAATGTGAAGATATGATTCTCTTTTTACGACAATAAGCAGTATTTAATATTTATTAACGCTAACAAAGTGAAGGATGTCAACTTCCATTTTGAAATTCGGCCATAAGCATTCGGATCTTAAAAAGAACTATGATGTAATGGCACATACAGAATAAAATCTTTCAAAATCTACTGTACTAGAAATATAACTTTTCTGCAATTTTTATATTAATTTCTTATATATTACTGTACTGTGCTACTTACGCTATTAATACAAAAACTAACATGTAGTCTTATTTCCCATTGGAGTGATAACTAATTACAAGAAACTGAATATTGTGATAGTAGTTATATTAAGATATTATGCATTTATTATTTTCCTAATAGTAACTTGAAATATTGTTAATTAATTATTTTCAACTTATAAATAGCTAAGACAATACTTTTAGCTCTATTAATATACTCTACAACGTATTATTTTATCATAAATCTTAGTTTAACTATGGATTACAATTTGATATATTCAAAACCATATATAACTTCTCAGTTATATTATAAATCTCTAAAACTAAACATTTTATCATAAATCTTAGTTTAACTATGGATTAAAATTTGATATAATCATAATCATAAATAACTGAGTTACTCAAGTATAACAGATATAATAAATAGACCCTAATAACTTTGACGTACATAGAAAAAAATTAATTGTTGAAAGTGCAAAGCATTTTTGAAATGTAAAAGCTGAAGCTATTTTTGGCTACAACCATATATGGAATAGCTTTTCCTTGGCCCCCCAGAAATAACTATTCCTGATTTGCGAGAGAATAGTAATTTCTAACCCATTTCTGAACGAAAAAGAAGGAATAATTGCTTCCTCTTGAATAGATTGAAAATAGAATAGTTATCCTATCCCCGAGAACCAAATGCGTAGTAAGCATTCACACCAAAAAATATATATATATATATATATATATATATATATTCACATATACATGGATTTCTCCAAACCAGAAATTTGGTTGTTGTAAGTCACAATGTTGTACAAGATTTCATGGATACTCATAGGCGGACGACATGATAATTTGGGGAAAAGTGTCAAAAAAGTCATAAACCTATTGCATTGGTGCCAATTCAGTCCTAGATTTTTTTTTTTGCGCCAATTCAGTCCTAAACATTTTACATCGGTACCAATTCAGCCCTAAAATTTTTATTAGTGCCAAATAAGTCCTAAACCTTTTGGATTGGTGCCAATTTAGTCCTAAGATGTTTTGCATTTGTACAAATTGAGTCAATTCGGTCAATTTTAGTCGAAAATCGTAGACGTGGACGTCTATCGTTGACGTGGATATTTTTTAATATTATTTTTAATATTTTAAATAATTTTAAAAAAATTATTAAAAATTAGTGACAATTATTAAAAATAATAAGTAACATTTAAAAAAAAGTCCGCGTTAGCGTCGGCTATGCCACGTAGGACAATTGACGTCCACATTAGCAATTTTGGGTCAAAATTGACGAGATTGACTCGATTTGTACAAATACAAAAAAATCTTAGGACTGAATTGGCATCAATCCAAAAGGTTTAGGACTCAAATGGAACTAATAAAAGATTTAGGATTGAATTGACTTCAATGTAAAAGGTTTTGGACTGAATTGGTACAAAAAAAAAGTTTAGGACTAAATTGACACCAATGCAATAGGTTTAAAACTTTTTGGACACTTTCCCCTGATAATTTGGGAAAGAATTAGATCTCAACACTTAAAAGGAATCCAAGAAAGAGTAACTATTAAAAAAAAAAAAAGGAAGAGATCTTCAACAGAAGTTATCTACTAAGATTAGTCATTTCCCACATAAACTTCCCTCTCAAAATATCAAGACACCTTTCTCTATCTCCAAGATTTCTTTGTGTGGTGTGTAACATTTTTCACCACCAAAAATCGATAGCTAGAGTTTGGCCAAATGCCGAAAATAAGCCCAAACTTTTGTACTTGACCATTAAAGCCTAGTCTTCGGCATCTACGACAAAAATAGAATTTGATTATTTATGTCTTGGATTTTTTACTACGAAAAAGAAAAACATTTCTCTTTTTAATGGTCATTGCATAAAATACGTTGATGTTATATATGTACACATATTATATATAAGAAATTTCTGTTCCTAATTTATTATCGTAAGTTATAAATGAGTCCTTGTCCTATTAATATTGGTAAATGCAATTCCTAATGCAATATTACACAAAATAAGTATCCCTTCCATTCTCCATTATGCGATAATGACTACAATTTCATGAGAAATGTGGGCATCGTTAATCCTATTATATAAATTTTAACATCTAGAGATTAAAATTCTATGGTTTATACTTTATATATTGTAAGTAGTTATGGTTTACAGTAGCATAGTTAATTTATTTATTGCATGTGTCAAAAAAGTAAATGAAGCAATTATAGAAATTTAAGGTCTTTCCAAAATTGAATACCTCTATAATTTATCTAGAAAAATTGAAAGCATCTCATTCTTGGAGATACTTTCGTAATATTCACTTTAAGGAAAATCTCAGATAACACTACAATACTTACTAAGAGAGTAACCTCCGTACTTTCTAATTTCACCAATGAAACATTCGAGGGCAATAATAGTCGAAGGTTCTCTATTCACTAGAGCAAGCACTAAGTAGTGGACCAACATTACTCTAACAGTAGAACATGGACTAAGTGAGCAAAAGAAACCAAACCCTTACCTTATTTTCCTTTAGCACTTTTTGGACTTCCTCGAAATCCCATAGCCTGCTACGATTCCGAGGCTCCCGCTGGTTTTCCTCACGAACTATTTCCCTACCAAGATCTCTCAGTTGATCATGCATTCGAAACTCATGATCATCTCCAATTTTTATTAATGACATGATTCTCAATACTTCAATTCCCTCCTCAGGGAAGAACCGACAAGCTTCCCACATATAGGATGCAATTCTTCCGTCAGTGCCAATGAAAAAGCAAGCAATATCCAAAAATATTTGTTTTTGTTCATAGTCTAATGCTTCATAACTTATCCTTAACTTCTCTCGCACTTCCTTAGGAGGCACTTTTATTAACTTTTCTATTGTACCTCTCCAGAATGCTAACTTTTTTCCGCACAATAATGAACCTAAAACCACAAGGGACAAAGGAAGTCCTCCAGTTTTGGATACAACTTCACAAGTAAGGTCCTTAAGTTCCCTTGGAGGAGAGTCCTTTCGAAATGCATGTTTGCTAAATAGGAGCAAAGATTGAT
Source organism: Rhodamnia argentea (assembly GCF_020921035.1). Classification (NCBI taxonomy): domain Eukaryota; kingdom Viridiplantae; phylum Streptophyta; class Magnoliopsida; order Myrtales; family Myrtaceae; genus Rhodamnia; species Rhodamnia argentea. The sequence goes on along the minus strand of NC_063152.1, from coordinate 7,041,331 downwards.
CTTTATCCATTTCCTTATGGTCGTAGGTGTAGTCCACCCCAACTTCTTCAAGAATCCTCTCATTTCTGGTAGTAATAATGATCCTACTTCCCGAAGAAAACCAATCACGATTACCAACCAAACACTTCAACTGAATAATATTGTCCACATCATCAAGAAGAATGAGGACCCTTTTACCTTTAAACTTGGAGGAGATGAACTTAGTCCCTTCATCATCATTACGAACTTCATTTTCTCGCTTCAATATATCATAGATTAATTGATTCTGTAAGTAATGTATGCCATTACGCTTCCATGATTCCCTTATATCAGCAATGAAGCTACGATGCTCAAATTGATTGGAGAGCTTGTTGTAGATGGCTTTAGCAAGAGTAGTCTTACCAATGCCTCCCATTCCATGGATGCCAACAAATAGGGTGGCATGAGATTTGTTCTCCACAAATTCCAAAACATTCTTCACATGACTATCAATTCCGACCAAATTCTCAGAAACAACCAACTCAAACTTTTTCTTCAGTTCGCTCAACACTTTTCGGACAACCGAGTTCACCAACTTCGCTTCATACCCGTCAAATATGACAAGTTCAAATATGGGGCAACAATAATTTATATTGTTTACCTATGGAGAACACAATAATAAATAAATCTAGGGATAGATTGGAAAACTTAGGCAATTGATTTTGTCATGTCACCATATATTATCATATATGCTAAAATTAAAGTGGGAAAAGCTGGTGGTTGCTTTACATGGCGTGCCCCATTCCACTGTTACTTCGACATAATTTATTAAGCCATAAGAGACTTGAGGATACCGCGTACGAATGTTGGATATTGTATATATTAAGGGTTTGAACCGAATTTTTAACTTCTTGTTTATTAAACATATTAGGGATGTGGATGTGATTTTGAAAATTTTGTAGAGCGTCCGAATAAGCGAAAATCCAATGAGCCAGCTATCGAGAATTAGCCATCAATCAATAAACAAGTCATAACTTTTGATGCAAGATGATTTCAGGTCCCGTAATACCAATCCGAAAAGTCATTTAGAGTGCCATATTGTGTCATTGAAGGGATTTCTCCTCATTTGCACAATTCTACGCACTTGCAAGTTTCTGCTCGTGTTTTGAATTTAGTATCCTTCTAGATTGGTGCTCTTATGAGTTTTCATTCCTCTAGAGATGATAATAGGTTATACTTTATTTTATTTTATTTTTGAGTATCTATGTTCTATGATTCAGTTTATAAGGAAGTAGAAGAATAATTATTACCAAAAATAAGAACACTGCTTCAATATATGCAGGTGCATGAGATAGAAATTACTTGTTGAAGATAGGAAAATGCATTGAAAATTATTCAAACAAACATATAATAAAAATAATCGTTTTTTTCTTTTCTCATATTTACAATCATCATATATAACAAATGAAACATTTATTCTGAGAATAAATTTAATAGCAACTAATCAACGACATTAATGATTTAATAAATGTAACTTGGCAAGACAAAGAATTAAGGCTTTGACCCTTACCAAAAAAAAAAAGAATTAAGGCTTTGACAATCACTATGCACGGTATATTATGATGTTATGAGCTTTAAATATAAATCACCAATAATATGTACTATAAATCTCAAACAAATATGTAATTAGAAAATTTGTGATGAAGATCAATGTAGAGTACACTATAAAGAAGAAAAAAATTGGCGCAATGTTACAAAATCTTTCGATATACGATTAAAAGTACATTAAAAAAATCTTATTATTCAAGCGAACGGGATCATGATAATAAAATCTATAATTAGATTGGTCAATAACATTAAATCAAAAAACTGAGAAAGAGAATAACCAGTAAACACCCACACATATTAAAAGAAAGGAGAGAATGTCTTGGTGAGAAATTTACCCCGCGGCTTCGTATCCTTTCAAGGTGCTGACTTCAAGGAGTGCTTGCTTCCATTTCTTCAGAATCGTCGGGTCGAAACGCCTCTCAAGCAAACGACTCTCACGCTTATGAAATGCTTCTCCAAAACTCCCGATTTGATGTCCCACGTCAGCTGGTTTCACTTTATAGAATATAGGCAAAACTATCTGCCCGTTATTATTTTTGCAATCTATTATTTTAACTAGTTCATCCAGGCACCAACTGCTTGTGCCATAATTCACGGAGAGAATGGGGATCAGGATTTTACTGTTCGTGATAGCTGCCAAAAGCTCTGGTCTGATGTTCTCGCCTTGGGGGAGCTCATCATCGTCTCTGAAAACGTCAATTCCGGCATCGAGGAGCCCATTGTAGAGGTGATCGGTAAAGCCTTTTCGAGTATCTGGGCCTCTGAAGCTCAAGAACACCTCGTAGCAGTTTCCAGTCGAAGCAGCTAACGAACTAGATGCACCATTGTTAGCTTCTGTCAGAGATGAGCTAGATGCAATGGACTTAGTTCCTGTCGGAGACGAACTAGATCCTACAGAAGTATCGGTCGCTGGAGACGAACTAGATCCAATGTTGCTAGTTTCTGTCGGAGATGAACTAGATCCACCGGAATTAGTTTTTTTTGGTGTAGTCAACGAACCAGATGTGCCCGTATCAGCATCTTCTGTATTTCCATGCACACTTGCTTTCTTCTTATTGAGGAAATAGAACGCTAGCCCCAGGAGAAGGATCACCGCCGCGAGCTCAACGAAAGAATGCCCAAAGATGAGACGATGCATTTCGGCTTTGCTCTGACTCTGCCCTTGATTTTTGCTTTCAAGTTTGATTTAATTTCGGCACCAGTTGGCAACCATAATGGCAGCAATAAGTCAAAAACTTGTCAAGCTACCCCACGCTTAGAGTCGTTGCTGAAATATCATTGCACAAGAGAATCCAAAGATAATAGATAAGGTCTGTCAAAATTTCAACCACATGTTGGCAAGATGAAAAGTGGAGAGAGAGAGTCTTGGGACGAGATTGTGACATGAATTTGTGGGAGAAGATGAAAAGAGGGGGGAGAGAGAGAAAAAGGGAGATTCGTCCGGTCCAAGTTGCACACTTGACAAGCAATGAGTAGAGTCGTGTATAATATACGCCGTATTTCCTGTCTGACATTACTTGAGTACCCAATATATTTTCCAGACAGTGCTCAGAATACATCAATGTATACAAAGCTCTCGATTAATAGAGTGATGTTGTCTGGAAACCTTCCTCTCTTTTTTTTTTTCTATTTTTTTTTTCATGCGGGTCTCGTTAACTAGATGGGAAATACGTGCGGAATTAGTCATCCCTCCCAATAGCTGATTGAAAAGGAGGATGACAGCAAGATAGGAATACAGAACTATTTCCCGTGTGGAAGACGGGACTTATGTGCTGAATTAGTCGTCCCTCCCAAAAGCCGATTAAAAGTGAGGATGACAGGAAATATGGAATTATTTCTAGGTTGGTATAAGGGATCCTTCTTTGCGACTGATCCACAAACTTTCTCCTCTTGGTTGATCAACTAATCTTATTCTTTCAAAATCACGTCGCATCATCGTTGCTGAGAGTTATGGAGATTGAAGTCTTTGACGTTCTTTCTAGTAATCCGGTGGTAAAGATTCTTACTCGGGGACCCTTTAAGTTTGGAAAAAAAGTATTTAAGAAAACCAGACTAAAATAACTAAGTGTGAGCCATAAGATATGTTCCATCGGTCATAAAGATGACAAAGTCGTATCAACTTTTAAGTTCAAAGATGCGTACTCTATTCACTGGGGCATCCTCCTCCAAGTTGAGACACACCACAGCTGCCATATGGGACTTCCAGCTTCTTAACAGTTTTCCATTCTACTTAATATTTATACCATGTTAGAAATGATTATACCACAGTGTGCATAACTGCCGCAAGCACTAGCATATCCAAAGCAGCACACCGCATATCCATAGTTCCATAAAGACAGCTACTTTGGTAAGATAACATTCATATGTACAAACAAAATCTCTTCTCAACAAAATTTAATCTATGAAGTGAAGGATTAGTAATATACTGCTAGAAATCTCAAAGAAACAGAATGGCAGAAGCCTCAGCCAAGTTCTCAGCCATTCTGCTCATGAGAAAGCAGCTATTAGCTTGATAAAAACATAACCAGTTATTTACAAACTTTTCCTCCCACATGCATAATTGAGGCACATACAAACCCTATCATTTAAGAGTCACCCACAAGCATAATTAGATTTTGTAAGCTTATACGGCTAGTTTTGTAAGCTTACGGCTAGTTTCTTTTCGAACTAGTTTGACATTGATGAAAATATTCATACTGTATGACCCATTGGATTCAATCTAATTAGTCAAACGGGTTATTCATCTCTTGTAATTTGTTACCCTATTTAACAGATGTTCAAATCAAGTTTTCTAAAAAAATTGTTGATAATTTTATCCAACTCAGATTGACCTATCTAGCAATCCATTGTTAACTTAACATTGACAGACATGACCAAAAAAAATGGATTGCCATCTCTATTAGCAGCTGAATGTTCGGTGAGAAAATTTGCTGTTTGCATTGCATCATACAGATTTTGAGCAATTCAGAATCTCTCCCAATAAAGATTAGAGAAAAGAACATATTCTGATGATAAACAACTGTTGTAGGAGGAATTTCTAGTTGAGAAATAGTGAGGCTAACGTTCAAGTAACAACATAAAAAACTTACTTCGAAATCATGCAGTAAAACCGTACCGTCTTCAAGTCCCAAGACAACAACCTTGCCATCAGGACGCCAGCATAATGATGTTATACATTTACCTGGAGTAGATGAGAATGATTAAGAAGAGCCAGTTTTGACGACACACATTGAAATGTGCAAAGAAAGTGAGTTCATTATAAACAAAAAAGAACACAAAGAGAGAGAGAGAATAATTTGTTCCCAATAAAATCAACAGAAGAAGAGGAATGAAGAGCACACACATTAACTGACAAAAAGTTAATCGAAATTTGTGAAGTGACGCAAAACATCATAAGTATACAAAATAACTGAGAAGGATATCGGTCACTTGATATGGGATTTCTTTGGGCTAGTTGGTCATCTAAAGCAAGGGAATCCATATCTTGTTGGCAGGCTCCAATTCAATATCTGAATCAAAAAATAAATCTAGTTGTTCAACTATGGAACCTCAAGTTGGAGTGGATGCACGAAAGCTTACTTCAGGCGAGGATTACAAGTGTAACTTAGGATCTTGACAGAATGGAGAAACCATTCAAGGATTGGCTCAAATACTATAGCGCACTCAAAACATTCTCCACATCCAGAAGATAATGTGACGAGCGAAGCATTCAGATTTTTCTAGAGAAAAATCTCCTCTCTAAATCCAGTGAGAATAGACAGCAAGAACTACCAAGGCTAGACATCTAATCCTAAGCTCTTACGAAATTCAATTACCAAAAGATTAAGTCTATTTGCTTTCTCCAATTCCTCCCTCCGTCCCTCTTGACTAGATTGTCATACAAGTACGCATCATAGCTTGAGATATATCCTATTCAAAAGTCAAACTCCCCATCAGCAAAATGATGTGACGAAATGCCCTTCTGTAGTGAGAAGAAAATAAATTAAACTTCAAGTAATACAAAATGTGAGAAACTTTCCACCTACAGTCTATATCTCCGTATCCATTAAATCTCTCCTTGTAAGGCACGCTCAGACGATAAAAGAAAGCTCAATCAGTAAAAGAAGAGGGGTCAGCAGTACAATTACATTGTGAGCGTCACCATTAGAAATCTAAGAAGATCTTTTTAGATGCCTGATCACATTTAGATGGTATTCTGCAGGGGCTAAACCTGCGAACTTCCAAGGGGGCATCAAGCATTTCTGGATCTGACATAGCTAGTCCATCTAGCATAAATGGCATCCCCTCCGATCATGTTGTGCAATTTCATGGACACTTCAACTAATTCACAAAGAAGGGCAACAAGATGGCCATACAGGAGTATAGTACACTAACGGTCGGTGTAGATGACAGTCGTGTAGGTAATGGAAAAAAAAATCTCCCAAGGCAACAACCTGGTCGAGAAGATGATAAGAATCTACTGCGCCTATAAATGAAATCCCTTAATTCAACTAAAACCAGCTTGGAATTCTTTACTTGCAACTAAGTCATCTCTAGATTTCCACTCGCATCACCATCATTGACTCTTCGTTTCTGTGTAAAAGACCAACTCCTTAGTTTCGACGTCACCTTCTCATTTGGATTACCAGGAGAGATTCTCCACAGCCCCAGCCAATTGAAGCCATGAAGGCACCACCTTCAAGTCCTCCATGACCATCGCCAGAAAATCCTACTCCGGATTCCACTCCGCTATCTTCACCTACCAAACGGAAATCATCGAGCAAACCTCACGAAACCGAATCGGAGCAATCGAATCGAAGCTGAAACGGGAGCACATGCCGCAACCCTTCGTTGGGTTCCATTGCTAGAAAGCTCCGCAAGCACCAGCGACTGGAACAAATTGCGAGGAGCAAGGAAAATGCAAGAGAGGAAGGAGGTCCACTGTGGAGAGTGAGAACTCGCGGTGAAAAAGTGCGGAAGAGAGGAACAGGCGGGAGAGGAAATAAGGAAGAGAGAGATTTGGGCACACGAGCGGAGTCGGACTCATTGGATTGATGGGCGGGCCATACCAAATTGAGAAAATGGGCCGGGCCGGACTTTATAACTATATAGCCTTGTCAAGTAACGCCCGAAATTGCCCTTTCGGGCCCATGGAGACTGAAGGACATTACATGGATGCGACTGTGATTAATTAGTTATTGAAATGTAATTTCGAAGAAACAATCTGATCATCGTCATTTAATTTTGAATTAAAGAAAAAACAATGCTGATGAATTACTCGAATCGGTACCTTACGAGAAAAAACATTCACGCCTGGTTAAATGTCGAGATGACGGGTCAAGCTCGAACTCAATCGAGCCATTTGCCATCACCACCCAAGCTCCAAAACACCCGACCGGATAGAAATACTCAACCATGTCGTTTGCCATCAACACCCAAAATCCAATCCCTTTGTGCGCGCCAATTTCTTTACTTTCCAATTTGTGATGAATGCATATCAAACTTGAACATAGAAAATCATTCTCTAGTCAAGCGGCGAACTTTGACCAGAAAAAAAACCGGCGAACATGATTTGTTTCCATGTTTATCCTCATCCATACTTTGAATGGATCACTAAGGGCACGCATGGTAGCACTTCTCTACTAGAAAATCAACTTCTGACCAAAAGTTGATTTCTTTATTTATCTTCAAAAGCAAAATTTGATTTTTCTACTTCGCTTCAAATTGATTGCTTGATCGGAGAAATTCGTTTGGTAATGGTTGAAAATTTCTACTTTTGAAATATTGTTAACAAAATCTTTGGCTGCTGGCGCTGGGCGACGGCGGGGCGACCGTCGTAGGGGTGACGGGCCGCTTGTAGTCGGTGTGGTACCCGGCCGGCAAAGCACGACCGGTGGAGGTGGGCGGGCGGACGGACAGAGGTTGGTGTGGTCAAAAAAGTTATTCTAAAGCGGAGAAGTAAAAATTTTTTACTTCTCAAAATTGGCCAAAAACCTTGCCAAAAGTTGAAAATCCTACTATAAGTTAAAAATCCTCTCAAAAGTCAATTTTTTTACCAAACAAATTTCTACTTCGGTAAGGTTTTTACCAAACGGATTTCCTCGCCAAATTGACTTCTAGCATAGAAATCCAGAAGCATAAGTCTTCTTGCTTTTTTGCTCGTTCTGCTGAGGGCCTTCCAAACTCAATTAGCATTGTTAAAAGCTCTTGGGATGCAGAGAACCAACTAGCTTCTCTTTCGATTCATGCCTTCTAGCTTTGAGAACCAACTGTTCCAGCATTAGTGCACCACCTAGCAAAAGCTTTACCAACATTAACTTCGATCATATTGAAATTAGTATTCTCATGGCAAAATTCCTCCTCATCACTATTCCGAAATTCTGAGTCACACTTGATCTGCAAATGGATAGCAAAACTAACTTCTTTTGAAACTCGATGTGCTGAGACATTTTACAAGATTGAACAAGAGTCACTATGAACAATAATCATTATGGACATCAATCACCCCTGTTATGATAAACTGAATATTCCTAGTTCTCCGGCTAAGATATCAACCGAAAAGAAGTACAACAGAGATGAATTATGCCTCCTATTTCATCTCCCCCCCTCAATTGAAGGCTTCTCATTGTTCCCAAAGCTATTCATGAAATGCCATTTGCATTTAGTGGTGGCATTAGCTCATGCCTTTTATCGTGGACTAGGAAAGCAAAAGCTATGATGTTTCGCTGAACCCACACGGCATAATGAAGCTACTAAGAGTTCAAAAAAGTGCCTCATTTGTCTCGAGACTATTCACTTCCACAATTTCTGAAGATAAAGAAGACAAATGAAGGGCCACACATTTTGGTCACTCTAGAACAGACGAGTTCTTTGGATTTTGAGTTCCAGATGATTTTTAGATTTACCAAAAGTACATGAATCAATGAAACACGGGAGCTAGCAAGTTCACCTAATGTAGTCAAAGGAATCAACATTTTATTGATACCTTCTCTACGTTAGGTGAATTGCTAGCTGCTTTGCTATACCAGGAAAATCCCATCTTTAAAAAATCGCTTCCATGGAGAGTCAGAGACTTGCAACCTGGAAGCAAAAATTGCCCATCTTCAACCTCTGCTGCAAGTGATAGACCAGAGCACATCCCACAATAAAGAGACAACAAATAAGAATAGGAATAAGATAATGTACTCTTCTTTCCAAATACAGATTACAAAAACCCAGCAAGCATATGATATGATACGTTTTTCGATTCCCACCTAAATGACAAATTGAGTGATGCTCAAGCTTTCAAATTTTGAAATGACAGAGTTTACACATTCATTCTAGTCAACAACTTCTTTTTAAGTACTTAGATAAACGGGAAACAACTACTTTCCATTAACAATTTATCATGACCTGTTGGAATCATGATTCTGCAGATGCACAACGGAGCAGGATATAGACTGACCCGACGCCACCTGGTTTTTCTGTGGTCTTTTGATAATTATTCTGAAGGCACAATGTCCATTTGCACCAGTAGACATCAGGCAGAGTAGCAAACGATGTAAACCAGATTCCAGTGTGATAAAATCTGGGATGAACTTCCTCAACTCCGGGAAGAGGAAACAGTAACTATCCATAAATTGATTAAATATGAAATAGAAAACAATTTGCTCGCCTCGAATGACCCGATTACAAATCAAAAGCATAATCGCGTTCTGCGGCTTCTGAAGAAGTTCCCTCAACCAGGCTGAATTGCACTAAGACTCGAACCAATTTTGAACAGAACAATCAGTTGGCCTTCCGAAATCCTCACCTCTCAACAAAAAAAAAAAAAAAAGTTCAACTCAGCTTCAATCAAGGATGAGGCTTCAATACCATCTGCCTCATCATACCGAAAGACCCTCTCAAACGCAACGACAGCGAAACAGGACCCGAAATCTCCAACGGGAAAACCTTGTCAATTGCATACCAAAAGCAGGGATCGACCACAATTTCCCTCAAAGTAAGCTTGATGTTTCGCTTCAAACCGCAGCATTCTTCCAACCTAAGGTACTCAAGAACAGGGCTACCCTTCAAGGTCTCGCTTCAAACCGCAGCATTCTTCCAACCTAAGGTACTCAAGAACAGGGCTACCCTTCAAGGTCTCATGCATCATCTAATCGGTGACCTACTAAATGGAAGCTACATATCCTCAAATGCAGGTTCACCAACGAAGAGCATCCATAAAGGAGCAGCGGAACTGGGCTCGCACGACCTCATATCCACTTTGACAGAAGGATCCTCGACACGGCATTCGACTGCAAAATGAAGCCACGGACTGAGATTAGGCATCCGATGGTCGAGAAAATTCAATGTTGAGGCGGAACTTCCTGACCCGAGGCGACACGTACAGGCCTCGAGAGGCTATCCGCGAACAGGGTGTCTTGCCGGGGGGGAAGGAGAAGAAGACGAGGTACGGGGCAGCGATCCAGACGGATCGCCACCACTTCGACCAAATGCAGGTTCGGACAACGTCCGTGATGTCGAGGAACGAGAAGATGCCGTTCGGACAACGTCCGCGAAAAGAGACTCGCCGGTGTTATAGTTTTAATGCACAAGAAGAGCGCCAAAGGGGCGCATGACAACAACCGTTGGAGTAAAATTTTTGCTTCAAAAGTGTTTTTGGAGCAGAAATCCGTTTGGAAACGCAACTTGTGAAATATTTTTATTTTCCTTCACAAGTAGTTTTGGAGCCACTTAAAAAGTTAAAAAAAAAAATTTACTCATCTCCAGAAGTAAAAAAATTAACTTCTACTAAAAAGTAGAAGTTCATTTCTAGAACAGAAGTGTTGTTATATGTGCAATAGACCAGCTTCATCGAGCATGTAGCAGCCATTAGTCCATTGGCTAAAATTTAGCCCATGTGATAATGGCACACTCGAATTCTTTGGGCCTATCTAGGAGCACTTTCAATAATTACTTAGTGTTTATGTGATGTGGGAGAGCCGCTTTCGATTAATGTTGTAACAAATGAGAAAAACAAACACAGAACACAAGGATTTACGTGATTCGATCAAGCGGATCTACGTCCACCAACGAGGTAAAACAAGATTCCACTATAATCAAAGAGAGTACAGATTACGGAAGTCGGTCTTATGGATTGAACAAAAACACACGGCTCACAAGTCTCTCACGTAAGAAAAATCCTCCATCTAAACGAAAAAACTCTAGCCGCAGTATAAATAGAGCCAAAAAAAAAAAAATTCTCGGGGGCGTTGCCCCCAAACCCCATAGAGATTTGTTCATACTGCTATAGAGATTTGTTCATATTACTATAGAGATTTGTTCGCTTGCTCTGAGTTGAGCCTATCGGCCCAACTCTCCACGCCACGAACTAAATCTCAATTTTTTCTCTACTTTTGGGCCGCACAAAAAAATATGTGTCGGTTCGGGTGATGAACCGGACCGAGTACATAAAATTCAAGACATATTTAACAAATCTCCACCTTGACTTGAATTAAAAAAAAAAAAAACAGTCAAGAAGCCAAACATATTCTCCCAACATCCCTAAGCCTACGTGAGCTAACTTGGTGTAAGAAACAAGGGATGCAACGAAAGAACATATCCACTTCAAAAACAAATGTAGAACTTTCATTCACTTGTTGGCGAGGACTGACTTGGTCAACATATCAGCAGGATTGTCAACAGTACCAATTTTCTTTACTATCATATTTCTCTCAATAAGTGCCTCTCAAATAAAGTGGTACTTGGTATCGATGTGCTTAGTCCTCTCATGATATGCTTGATTTTTAATCAAGTATATAGCACTCTGATTGTCACAAAAGACAACTGAATTGTCTTCCTGCTGGAGCCCAAGTTCTTGAATAAAATTCTTTAACCAAATAGCTTCTTTCATTGCTTCTGCTGCTGCCATATACTCTGCCTCTGTAGTAGACAAAGCAGCTGTCGATTGTAAGGTTGACCTCCAACTAATAGCCGAGCCAGACAGTATGAAAAGATAGCCAGTCAAAGATCTTCTCTTATCGAGATCACCTGCAAAATCAGAATCCACAAATCCCACAACCGAGGTACCGTTGGAACTGTTTCTATCAAACACTAGGCCCAGCTCTGCGGAGCCTTTAAGATATCTAAGTATCCATTTCACTGCCTGCCAATGGACCTTTCCAAGGTGAGCCATATATCTACTAACCACACTAACTACCTACGCAATGTCGGATACCATAGCATACATCATGCTACTAACTGGACTAGAGTATGGGACATGAGACATCGTAGCCTCCTCGACCTCCGATTGAGCTGAATGTAGAGCTGAGAGTCTAAAATGGGATGCTAACGGTGTCTTGACAGGCTTAGCATTTTGCACGCCAAACTTCTCAAGTACCTTCTTAATATAACTCCTCTGCGAGAGATATAACTTCCTCGCTTTCCTGTCCCTCTGAATCTCCATTCCCAAGATTTTCTTGGCAGGACCCAAATCTTTCATCTTGAACTCCTCACTGAGACGTTTCTTCAAGATCAACACATTTAACATGTTCTTTACAGCAATGAGCATGTCATCCACGTATAAGAGAAGATAGACAAAGGATCCATTTGAACCCTTCCTGAAGTAGACATAACTACCATAGTTGCTCCCATGATAACCACTTCCTATCATAAAGCTATCGAATCTCTTATACCATTGTCTTGGAGACTGCTTCAAACCATATAAGGATTTCTTCAATCTACAGACATGATCTTCCTTGCCTTCTACATAATAGCCCTCGGGCTGGGCCATATAAATAGTGTCCGCAAGCTCGCCATGCAAAAAAGTAGTCTTCACATCAAGTTGCTCAAGCTCTAAGTCAAATTTAGCAACTATAGCCAAAAAATACACAAATGGAAGTGTGTTTTACCACAGGAGAGAACACTTCGTCATAATCAATTCCCTCCTTCTGATTGTAGCCTTTAGCTACAAGTCGTGCCTTGCATCTAGCATTTTCAACACCTGGAATTCATTCCTTTTTCTTGAAGACCCATTTACACCCAATGGCTCTTTTTCCCTTAGGCAACGGCACCAAGTCCCAAGTCTAGTTCTTGTGAAGTGATTCAAGTTCTTCAATCATAGTAGCAGCCCATTTCTCTGATTCTGTGCAAGTAACAGCTTCAGTATAGGTAGAAGGTTCCTGAATACCCATATCTTCTACTGTTGTAAGAGCATAAGCCACCAGATCAGAGAACCCATATTTTTTAGTGGGCCGAGTCTGCCTCCTTTCTCTGCCAGTAGCAATAGAGTATGGCTGCTCCACCTCATCTAAAACTTCCTCATCTGAACTTGAATCAACAGTAACAATTTGCTCGCTCAAATCATTCTGAGAAGTCTTTTCTCGAAGCTCCACCTGAACCTCCACCTCATTCATATCACTCTCATGCTTTCCCGCAGACTCGTCAACAATATTCCTTTGATCAAGCATAATCATTTCATTAAAAGTAACATCCCTACTAATAATGAACTTAGGTGAGTTAGGTTCCTGGCACCACAAACGATAACCTTTCACCCCATCAGCATACCCAACAAAAATACATTTCTTTGCTCTAGGTTCTAACTTACCATCCTTAACATGATAGTAAACAGGGCATCCAAAAACCTTTAGATTAGAATAATCACGAGGCTTACCTGACCACATCTCAAAAGGAGTTTTGCATTCTATTGTTGTTGAAGGAGAACGATTAATCAGATAACAAGCCGTGTTAATAGCTTCGGCCCAAAAATCTTTTTCCATGCCAGCATTAGAGAGCATGCATCTTGCTCTCTCCAATAGAGTTCTGTTCATACGTTCTGCCACTCCGTTTTGCTAAGGAGTGTGCCTAACTGTACGGTGTCGAACGATACCTGCATCTGCACATAATTCATTGAAATCTCCACCACAAAACTTAAGACCATTATTGGTCCTAAGACGTTTGATCTTCTTCCCTGTCTAATTCTCAACAAGGGCTTTCCACTTCTTGAAGGTTTCAAACACTTCACTTTTTCTTTTCAGAAAATAAACCCAAACCTTCTTGGAATAATCGTCAATGAACGTCACAAAGTAAACAGCACCACCCTTAGATGGAACCTGTGCTGGTCCCCATAAATCGGAATGGATGTAGTAGAGTGTGCCCTTTGTCGAATGCGTACCCGTACAGAATCTGACTTTGCATTGCTTGCCAAGAACACAGTGCTCACAGAAATCTAGTGAGGTCGTCTGCTCACCACAAAGTAAACCACGTTTACTCAAAACAGTCATGACATGCTCACTTATGTGGCCCAAACGCATATGCCACAATTTCGTTCTATCAGTATCAGAAACAGAATTGGATGTGCCAATTGAAGGGCCCATAACTGTGCTACCCTGCAAATGATACAAGTGATTCACCTTGCTTCCTTTCATCACAACCAAATTGCCTTTGGAGACTTTGAGTACTCCACCTCCACCTGAGTACACACACCCAATGGAATCCAAACTGCTCAACGAGATAAGGTTTCTCTTTAAGTTTGGTATATGCCTTACTTCAGTCAAGTTTCTCACTGCTTTGTCGTGGCACTTAATCCGAACAATACCAATACCCACAACTTGGCATACAGCATCATTTCCCATCAAGATTGATCCACCATTCATTGGCTCATATGTGGTGAACCATTCCCTATTTGGGCACATGTGATATGATGCTCCCGAGTCCATTATCCAACATCGTTGGAGAAACTAATAGCAGAGCATGCCGTAAGAACACTATCTAACGCATTAGACTCATTTTTGTTAGCAACATTCGCCGCATCTTGTCTTTGACCATGCTGCTTATCCTTTCTCTTGAGCGAAAGACAATCTGATTTGTAATGTCCTCTCTTGTGACAATAGTAGCACTCAACGTTCATCTTATCTCCAAGTGGCCTAGATTTTGAACGACCAACAGATTTCCCTCGGAAAACTTTATCCCTGCTCTTGGTCCTGCCTCTCACAAGTAAACCATCTACTTTGTCTTCACTGGTATTCCCATTCAATTTTGTTCTCAGTTCTGCAGAATTCAAAGATGTTTTAACATCCTCCAAAGTTATGGGTTCACGCCCATAAAGCATCGAGTTCACAAAATTCTCATATGAGGCAGGCAATGAACATAATACAATCAAAGCTTGATCTTCATCCTCGAGTTTAATATCTAAATTTTTCATATCCATAACAATTTTATTAAACTCATCTACGTGTTCCTGAACAGGGGTACCTTCACGCATCTTTAGGGTATAAAGATGCTGCTTCAAAGAAGTCTCGATGTTAAAGATTTTTTCACGTAGAGACTTTCCAGTTTCTTCCAGAGACCAGCTGCTGTTTCCTCATCGGTAACTTCTCTCAAAACCTTGTCATATAGAGACAACTGGATGGCGCTATGCGCCTTCTCATTCATCTCTTCAATCTTAGCCGAGGTCATGTCGTCTGGATAATTTTCATCCAATGCCCTAACCGTACCCTCTCGCCTCAGTAAGGCCTTCATCTTTATTCTCCATAATCCGAAGTTGTTCTGTCCGTCAAAAGATGAGATCTGAAACTTCAAGGTTGTCATCTCAAAGAATCCTAGAAACGAACCTTGCTCTGATACCAATTTGTTGTAATAAATGCGAAAAGCAAACACAGAACACAAGGATTTACGTGGTTCGATCAAGGAGATCTACGTCCACGGGCGAGGCAAAATAAGATTCTATTATAATCAAAGAGAGTACAAATTACAGAAATCGGTCTTATCGATCGAACAAAAACACACGGCTCACAAGTTTCTCACGTAAGAAAAATCCTCCATCCAAAAGAAAAAACCCTAGCCGCAATATAAATAGAGCCAATATATATATATATATCAGGGGCGTTGCCCCCAAACCCTCATAGAGATCTATTCGTACCGTTATAGAGATTTGTTCGCTTGCTCCGAGTTGGGCCGATCGGCCCAACTCTCCTCGTCACGAACTAAATCTCAATTTTTTCTCCACTTTTAGGTCGCACAAAAAAATATATGTTGCGTCGGGTGACGAACCGGACCGAGTACATAAAATTCAAGACATATGTAACAATTAAGATAGTCGAGAGCTCCAACGAACCCATCGATATAAGGAATAAGAAGAAGAAGAAGATTGATGTGTGATGATGTCACATACATGGTCCCACAAATATCCCACATGATTATGGTAAACCAAGCGGAGAGTGCGGGAGACGATAAGAATATCTCGACGGTTCATAATGGAGAGTAACCGCTGTGACGCAAAGTTGAAGAATTGAAGACGCCTTTAGAGTTTATTCCCATGTGGTGTGCCCCAAATACATGGAATAGTTGTCACCACAATGTACTTCATACTCTACAAAGCAGACCCAGGCGATGGATATGAAAATGCCGAACGGATCGAAGATACCAATCGAGGCTGGTAAGTTTGACGAGCACAACAAACTAGGCAAAGGGAGTTCGACATACGAGAGTTGCATATATGTCTTTAATCAATGAAAAATTATCAAAAAAGTCATAAAGTTATTGTAATTGTATCAATTCAATTCTAAATCAATTTTTTTTTTTTGCCAATTCAGTCCTAAATCTTTTGCATTTGTGTTAAATTAGTCATTTTGACCAATTTTGATAGATCGGCATTGACGTGACAAATTTTTATAATATTTTGAAGTAAATTTTTTTTTTATCTTCATCTTTTAAATTTTTTTCTCCTGGCTTAGGGTCGGGTCACCCCCACCAGCCACAGGCCACAGGCCATGGACCACAGGTGAGAGACCATGGGCCGGTGAGGCGGACATAACTTTTTTGGGTCTGGTATACAAGAAATGTTTCTCCGTGCTGCACTTACATACTCACTCAGAATGCAAGCTCGTCCCTTGGAATGCAACATTGCTTTTACTTGCGATCCATAAAAGAGAAGCTATTGCTTCCCATTAGTCCAGCTTGACCAAGGCGCTGAGTGTTTTCTTCTTCCAGGAGCATGGAGATGCCATCGTGAAAAAAAGGCCTTTTGTAACTGATGTTAGGGAGTTCAATGGCGAGACCTTCTCTTGTTCGATGCAGAACAAAGGCTCATGCTCCTTTCCAACTCAAAGTCTTTGAAGGACGAGTTGAAAAATCTCACCCCAATCTTTGCCTGCTCCAGTTGGTCCGGAAGCTTTAGTAACTGAGAATGTTCTCCCTTCTGAACCACTCCGTGCCTCAAAATCAAGCTTGCAATCTAGTAATACACCTCCTCTTCCTGAAGGCTATCAAGTGATGGAAAACGCACAATTGACCTTTTCAGATGACAGTTTGAAGAACTGGCTGGCTGGTGTGCTCAGTAAAAACCCACCATGTGATGAAGGTTTTGTTAGAGGTGCCAGCAAAGGTGTTCATGCCTGGCTCAAGATGAAGGGAGTGATGCAGTGGGGTTTCTTCATCAGGAAGAGTGGTGTCAGAATTATGCAGGTAGATAAACCACCGATTGAGGGCATAGTAATTACTTATTTGTATAGAACAGCCCGATTGCCCACTTTAAATCTTTCGACATCGTACTTGTGTTCCTGGCCCCCTCTTCTTGTTTTCTCGGTCCTCGAAACTTTTAACTGCAATTTCTCCAAAATGAGCTTGTGTAAAATAGCTCGTCTAATTGAAAATTTTATATGGGGATTGCACTTGCAGCGGACCTGATGACAATCATTTATTTTGTTGGTAAAGTGATTATCCCATCTTATGATTAACGTTCGATGTCACTCTTTCTGCACTTGCATCAGGGAAGAATACATTGAAGACGGGAAGATTTGGAAGGGAAATAAATAACGCGGAGGATTTAATTAGTTTTAGAGGAAATTCAGCTAAAGTTCACAAAAAGCTATCATCATGACATGATACTCTTTATTTAAGGATATGAAACCCAATTAACAATATTGTAGACATAATCTCGTGATCGTAAACCTACCATTTAGTTGAGGATTCCAAATCTATGAGATTAGAATATAGCCTGTGTTCTTTATTGCCACCTTGAAATCATGTATCAGCCACTCATGTTCCACACAAGAATGTGTTTTGTACATCGGATCGGATGCATCACTTAACAATGGCATGTGGAGTTGCTGAGTCAATCTCAGGTGAGAGATTTCAACATTCAAATGCAAAATTCGTTAGTCGAGTGCACTACGTGAACAATTCAATCTGAAGTATAAACAAATATAAACCAAACATTTGGTTCTCTTACACATGAAAATGATAAATACATACAGATGAAGCAAAAGCTTGGCACTCTTGAGGAGGTCTCAGAGCTTGCAGCAATACCATGAAGACAGCAACAGATAGAAGCCATGACTCAGCATCTTTCGGTCGATTCTATCTGAGTTAACAGATGAATAGTTACCTTTTACTCCATGTTTCTCTTCGACAAATGGCCGCCTAGCAGAAAAGGCACACGGCCGGTATAAATTAAGAATTTTCAATAAGGGTGGTGTCGAAGAGCTTCAGTCAGAAAGCCCCCACATGCATTGCTTCTCACATTCATGTCTGCGACTTCAAGTATTAGAGGTCCACCCACAGGAGCAACACTAGTGTAACCACCGCAAATTCTTGAACAGACGGTCATTCTGAATTAGAGATTTCATCTTCATTGTCGTCCAGCATATAGACCAGGGCCCGCTTTCTCGCATCTGAAACACAAGCCACGACTTTACTTTCTGTTGCCAAGAAAACATCAACTTTGATTTCAGTCCGCTGTTCCCTGAATATGTGGGCATAAAAAACGTTGATGTTTAGATACCTTTTTCGGTAAAAGTAAAAATGCAATCCATGCATTATGCCGAAACACAGGCGGGAAGCAAGCGTTTGTGTGCCCAAAGAGGCTATGGCATGCATGCATACTATGCATGCTCTAAAGTAGCTTGCTATACTAGAGACCACGATAGTATCTATCATCATGAACTTGCACATAGCGGTTCTCAGTCAGTAACTCAGACTGCTATGCACCAACCATAAGAGGATGATTATTCCTTTTGTATTTGTCTGGCGACTATATATTCACCCCTTTCGCACTTTGTCCTCTCAATTGGTTTGAAACATTTAGGGGACAATTTAATGCTTCAGCATTTTACTTCTTGGACTGAACAAATATACTTCTTCCGAGCATACTTTTGCACTTCTTCAATCTGTAGGAACAAACATGAAGTGGTCCACTAAAGAGGCGCAATGTACCTATGCCAGTCACATTTAAACTTAAGAGTAGGTTCTAAGTGGAAATGTAGTAAGGAGCATGGACAGTATTAATCCAGTTCCACCACCCAGCCAACAAGATAAATTTGTTACCGACACTGGCAAGTCTATTGAAAGTTGATACACAAAGGGTAGAGTATGGGCAACAATAAGTTTCCAGACATCCAAAACTGCGAATGGAAATGGTAAGAAGCTAAAAGAAAAAATCTTCAAAACCGTGCTGTACCAGTTCGACCAATTGAAACGATTGCATGTGATGTCATCTGATAGAATACTCTGCATATATTAGATGACACGCGCTCAGAACAAAAGAAGCACAGTGAGTCTCCAAGCGAGCAAAAGAAGCCCAGTGAGTCGGCAGATACCATAGCATCTTAAAACATTACACGCGCTTGATGTCATCTTACTAGCAACCTGTTCTGTTTTCTAATAGATTAGGAAAATACAGTCAATAAATAAATTATCCACCCCAAATTGAAGCAAGAAGAAAACAAAGCAAATGGTTGGCACGCTTGTTAGTCACAAGAGGTTGGACTTCCAAATCCCAACCCAACACTACTCCAAATTCTCTTAAGACCCAGAACTAGTCCACACTAGTTGACAGGTTTGCCAGGTATCAGTTGACAGGTAGACCTACGGTCGAACAGGATCAGTACCACCAGTTCTTGACAAACACTATTTGTGCTAGGAAACCAGACCGGACAGTTCTGGTTCCCAGTCCAACCAGAGCCACTTCTTAAAACTCGAAAAAGAACCAGATCCACAATAGGCTAGTTTTTTTTTTTTTCATCAATGTCTTAAATAGTGAATTGACATGATCGGAATAGGACTCAGGATATCATGAGTTACCTTCAATTTGTACACCTCCCAGTTATTTGCACAAGTGGTTCCTGCAATATGCACAAACGGAAAGTCACTGGCCTGCAAGATCGTCATCCCAGAATCTTCCAAGTTTTCATGAGTATCGTTCATCTTATTTAGCAACACCACAATTTGATGTTCCTGTTTCCAACAGAAAATATTATCCACATTTGCAAATTTGGCTTTGAAATATTATATACCAAGCTTTTCCCTTATATAGAGCCAAATCCACAAAACAAGGACCAGGAGGTATATGCAAACATCCTTTACCATTCCAAGGATGCATTGTCAAGAGTTCAGATAAGTTCAAGAAACATTGAGCTCCTGATCCTTTGATGATTTCGAAAAATTTTCCATCAACCATATTAAAGCTGCTGGGCTATGAAATAAGATTCTAAGTTTGGAACTCAACTGCAAAGAAAGCATTAGAAATAACAAGTAAGATATAAAGAATCAAGATCAAGAAGTCGTATCAACTTTTAAGTTGAAACATGCATGCTCTGTTTACTTGGGCATCTTCCTCCCAGTTGAGACACACTACAGCTGTCGCATGAGACTTGAAGCTTCTTAAACAGTTTCCCATTCTGCTTAATATTTATACCAGGTTAGAAACTATTATACCAGAGCATGTAGAATTGCTGCAACAGCACACCACATATCCATAGTTAAGTAAAGAAAGCTAGATTGGCAAGATAACATTCATGATGTATTATGTGAAAAACTCTCTTCCGAGCAAAACGTCTCACGAAGTGGATGATGGTTAATAAAATTGTAGCAGCAGCATCAACCAATCCATTATCTAAAGCGATGGTAATCTAATTCTTTTTGGCAGCGTCCAATCCATTATCTCAATCCAGAAATGAATCGTTTTTCCGCATTGGAACCTCGAGGTGGAGTGGATCCATGAAAGCTTACTTCAGGCAAGGATCAGAAGTCTCCTCTGCAACTTAGGATCTCAATGGAAACCATTCAAAGGTTGGCTCACGAATTATAGTGCACTCAACAAAATGTTCTCCAAATCCAGAAGACCGTATGATACCTGAAGCATTCAGATGTTTCTCGAGAAAAAATGCCTACTCTCTAAATTTTTCCAGTGGGAATAGATATCAAGAACTGCCAAAGCTAGACATCTAATCCTAAACTCTTATGAATTTGAAATGCCAAGAGATAGAGTCATATAAGAACTTAACATACTTGGATGCAGTTCCCTCTATACTCCTAGTCTCTGCGCTTTCCCCAATTCCTAACTCCATCCCTCTCGACCAGATTGTCATACAAGTATGCAGCATAGCTTGGGATATCCTATTGACAAGTAGTTAAACTCCCACCAGTGAACTTGATTAGTCAAAATGATGCGACGAGATGCCCCTCTGTAATCAGAAGAAGATAAATTGACTTCAAGTAGTGCAGAATGCTAGAAACTTTCCAGCCTATACAATCTGGTATACATTAGATATCTCCTTGCAGGGAACGCTCAATCAGTTAAAAAAAGGAAGAAGAGTGGCCAGAAGTAGCATTACATGGTGAGAGTCAGGATTAAAAATCTAAGGAAAACAATATAGATGCCTGACAGCATTGAGATTGTATTCTGTAGGGCCTAAACCTACCCACTCCATGTGGGCATCAAGCATTTCTGCATGCGACACAGCTAGTCTATCTATCATAAATGACATCCCCACCAATTCAAGTTCTTTATGTTCATGGACACTTAAACTGGTGTACCCAGAACGGAAACGTGATGGTAACTGCAGGTTAAGTCGGGCAAAAAATCACCTAAAGGCACCAACCTTGTCTAAGAGTTGATAGGAACCTATCACGCTTATAACTAAGAGTCCCTCCATTCAACTGATATCAGCTTGGAATTCTTTATTTGCAACAGTCATTCACTCTTCATTTTTCAGTAGAACAACAACTCCTTAGTTCGACATCATGCTCTCATTTAGACTTTCAAGCACTTCACCTCTATATTCGTCCAATTCTCCATCGGACGCAATCGGAACTAGATTGGCAATTACAGTAGTTTCTCTAGGAAAAAGGAAGCCTAGCACATTTAGGAAAAGCGAAAGAAGTAAAACGACATAAGGCCAATGACTCAAAGTGCAAAACCAGCCATCGTTGAAGAAATGGACACACTGAACAGAATAAAAAAGAGAACTTTCATCAGTTTTTTACAGTACTTCCATCATTCCCGAACCATTCAAAAGCTAAAAGAATCTTTATTTTTTCTGCATAGGATGAAGGATCTTACCCGAAGACTAATGACAGATGATGTGCTTAAGAAGCCTTTTCATCTATTTGCATTACTGGCATGATAAGCAGAATCATTTTGCCAAAGCACACGTTAACTTCCATGAACATCTTCTCCCAGGAAATATTAGTGACAAGATCATAAATTTTGAAAGAAATCCAAGCAGGAAATACAAATGAAAATTGGGCGGTAGATCTCAAGAGAGCAAAGGCAATTAACCTGCTTTATGTAGCTTTCTTAGAAAATGTGGAACATCTCTAGCTTTCCGAGTCATCCGAGCAATCCGACTCATCCGAGTCATCCGAGCAATCTGACTCATCCGAGTCAACATACGAAAATCCAAATTGTATCACTCTAGGATCATCTGAGTCAAATGGCTTTTTCTCGTAATGCTGATAAAGCTGCCTTCCAGACAACTGTGGAATTGTTTTAAGTGACTTGCATCCAGAAATATCCAGTTCCGCTAGCTGCTCCAGTTTCTCGAGCCCTCGAATCTCAGTCAATTTCTCGCAATCTTGCACAATCAGACTTATCAAGCGGGTACACGACGACAAATCCGGTAAGATCTCGATCGAGGAACATCCTGAGATAGCAATACGTTCTAGAGATATCGACTTCTCAAGCCCCGGGATCTCCCGAAGTTCATGACAGTTTGACAGGAACAATTTTCGTAAATTAAGAAAATTTGACAAGTTTGGTAATTCTGCTAAGGACTGGCAATCTTCAATCCATAAACTTTCGCAGGATGGGAATTCCCCTAAGCTCTGAATATCACGAAGCATGTCACAGCCATTGATACTCAACCATCTCAAGGTGTCAGAGCAACATAAAATTGGTAACCTTTCAATTGAAGTGCACCCAGTGAGATCCAACTTTTCTAAGAACTCCAGCCTATCAAGGCCATGAATTTTGACTAACCTTTTGCAATATCCAACATTTAATTTCTTCAGATCGTCGGATTCCGGAAGGTCTAGCACGTCAATTGAAGCGCACCTCCTGATATTCAACTTTTCCAAGAACTCCAGCCTACCAAGGCCATGAATTTCGACTAAGTTTTCGCAACGTTTAGCATATAATTCCTTCAGACGATCGGATTTTGGAAGGTCTAGCCTTCCAATTGAAGCGCACTTGGAGATATACAGCCGTTCCAAGAACTCCAACGTATCGAGAACTTGAATTTCAACTAACATTTTGCAATGAGTAACACATAATTTTTCCAAGCGACCAGATTTTGGAAGGTGTAACTCCTCAAGTGAAGCGCAATCAAAGAGAGACAAACTTTCCAAGAAGTCCAACCCATCAAGGCCATCAATTTTGGCTAATTTCATGCACGATGTAGCCTCCAATATCTTCAAACTCCCGGATTTTGGAAGAAGCAGTCTTTCAATTGAAGCGCACTCGGAGATGCTCAGCTCTTCCAAGAACATCAACGTATCGAGACCTTGAATTTCGACTAAATTTTTGCAATCATCAACATCCAATTCCTTCAGACCTCCGAACCGTGGGAGGTCCGGCCTCGAATTGCGGAACGTGATAGTCAAGCGTTCCAAATATTTCAATCTATCAAGACCTCGAACTTCAAGTAAATTCCAGCAACGATAGACAGATAATGTCCTTAGATGGATAAACTGTGAAACGTCCAGTATTTTAATAGATTCACAAAAAGTGACTTCCAAGTCTTCCAACTTGAAGGGAGTGTTTAGGGATTGTGGTAATTCCGATTCTTCAACACCTGTCGGTTGGGAACATTCTGAATTCTTTAGTAGTGTTGATGGAAGCTCCTGGATGCACTCGAGAAAATGACAAGAATCGACTTCTAGCTCCTTGAGACGGGTTAGGTGGGAGAGTGAAGGCAATTTGCGACTTTGACGGGTGATGCACAAATGTGTTAAGCTGGAAGGAAGGTCCGGCAGCGATTGGAGCTCTATACAGAAAGAAAAATCGAGGTGTTGCGGGGATGAAAGATTGCACATGCTTTCTGACAATTCCCCTTTCAGATTTTCGCATCCACCAGCATGTAATTCTCGGAGCTTTCTCGGCCTCCCAATACCTCCGGGCAATTCTTCTATACCGGTTGTAGAAATATCTAGAATTTCTAGATTCTCCAAAGACCCCATGCTTTCTGGCATTTCCCCTCCTAGTTCACGGCACCGTGAAGCACGCAACTCTCGAAGCTTTCTCGGTCTCCCGATACTGTTTGGTAATTTTCTTATACCACTCGAAGAAATATCTAGAATTTCTAGATTCTCCAAAGACCCCATGCTTTCTGGCATTTCCCCTCCTAGTTCATGGCACCATGAAGCACGCAACTCTCGGAGCTTTCTCGGCCTCCCAATACTGTTTGGTAATTTTCTTATACCACTCCAAGAAATATCTAGAATTTCTAGATTCTCCAAAGATCCTATGCTTTCCGGCATTTCCCCTCCCAATTCTTGGCATCCACCAGCACGTAATTCTCGGAGCTTTCTCGGCCTCCCGAGACTGTTTGGTAATTTTCTTATACCACTCGAAGAAATATCTAGAATTTCTAGATTCTCCAAAGACCCCATGCTTTCCGGCATTTCCCCTCCCAGTTCACGGCACCATGAAGCATCTAAATGTCGGAGCTTTTTCAGCCTCCCGATACTGTTTGGTAATTTTCTTATACCACTAAAAGAAATATCTAGAATTTCTAGATTCTCCAAAGACCCTATGCTTTCTGGAAGTTTTCCTCCCAATTTTTTGCATATTTTAGCATGTAATTCTCGAAGATTTCTCAGCCTTCCAATATCGTTGGGTAATTCTTCTATATCGTTGTAAGCAATATTTAGAATTTCTAGATTCCGCAAAGATCCCATGCTTTCTGGAAGTTTTCCTCCCAATTTTTTGCATCTATCAGCATGTAATTCTCGAAGATTTTTCAGCCTCCCAATATCGTTGGGTAATTCTTTTATACCACTGCCTGCAATATTTAGAATTTCTAGATTCTCCAAAGACCCTATGCTTTCCGGTAATGCAGAAAGTTTTGGAGTGTATTCTAGGAGGAGTTGCTCCAGTTTTTTTAATTTACCTATTTCTTCCGGAAGCTTCGTGAGGCTCCAACAGCGCCTCAACTCCAAGCAAACGAGGTCCTTCACTTCTCCAATCGAAGAGTTGACTTGCTGCAGTCTCGAACAATCGTTGAGGATCAAAACCTCTAAATTCTCAAAAGCTGAGAGGAAGTCCATATTTTCCAAGTATTGACAATATGTAAGGTTGAGAAATTTGAGCTTCTTCGCCATCCGGTAAAAAGAAATGGTTGTCAAGGGTGATTATGATTTAAAATAAAAAAACATAAAAGGGAAAAGAAGAAGAAGAAAAAGACTTGCTCTTACCACGAAAGAACTCCACCCTTGCCATCTCTCATTTATCCCGCTACTTGACAAATCCAACACAACTAATTCTGTTGCGTGAAAATTTTTTACTTCAAAATTCACGGGACATTCTTCCCATGGAAGTCTTAACTCCTGCATTGAGTCCTTAAAATCGCCGGTGAGATGTGCCCGCTCCATCTGAAGAAATCTTAGACTCGTCAATTTTTAAATTGACAGCGGATGTCACTTTTATCCCATGAACGAAAACATGAGTTTGAAAGGTAATGTTATTTTTGGCCCATATGCAAAAGGCTGTGTTCTTTTTATGATACTACGGATGAAGAGTGAAATGGATTCATGCAAAAATACTAAAGTAACTATATGAAAAATGTACCTCTTCAATACCAAAATTCATAGGGCATATTGGCCATCGAAGCCATTTTAACCCCTCCATTGAGTCCTTAAAATCTCCACTGAGATGTGCCCCTTCCTCCATGTGAAGGAATCTTAGACTTGTCAAATTCTTGAATTGTTCTCCTATGTAAATGTTGTCATCTCGCTCAGCTATTTGGCCGAATCCGTTTGGGCTGCCTCCACCGAGATTAATGGCCACAATATTTCCCGTTCCCTATGTGCAACGATTCAATTTCCATTAATACTATATCCAATTAAAGTATTCTAAAATTATCAAAAAAGTCTTAAAACGTATTTCAATTGTGCTAATTAAGCTCTAAACTTTTTTTTTTCTTTTTCCGCTTGAGTTTATGATTCTATGATTTATCATTAGTCAAGTTATTTACTGCATTTGTCAAAGACGTAAGTGAAGCAAATGTAGAAATTCATGATCTTAACACTACAATACTTACTCAGAGAGAGCAACCTCCCTACTTTCTAATCTCATCAATGAAACATTCAAGTTGCAATAATAGTAGAGCAAGCACTAAGCGGTGGACCAACATTACTCCGCTAGTAGAACATGGACTAAGTACAAAGAAGAAACGAAACGGTTACCTTATTTTTTTTTAGCACTTTCTTGACTTTCTCGGAGTCCCTTAACCTGCTACGGTTCCGAGGCTCCCGCCGGTCTTCTTCGCAGACTATTTCTCTACCGAGATCTCTCAGTTGGTCATGCATTTGGAGCTTATGATCATCTCCAACTTTTATCATTGACATGGATCTCAATACTTCAATTCCCTCCTCGGGGAAAAAGCCACAAGCGTCCCACATGTAGGATACGGTTCTTCCGTTAGTGCCAATGAAAAAACAAGCAATATCCAAAAATATTTGATGTTGTTCATATTCTAATACTTCATAACTTATCCGTAGCTTTTTTTGCACTTCCTTAGGAGGCACTTTTTTTAACTTGTTTATTGTACTTCTCCAGAATGCTAGCTCTCGTTTGAACAATAATGAGCCTAAAACCTCAAGGGTTAAGGGAAGCCCTCCGGTGGTGGATACAACTGCACGGGTGAGTTCCTCAAAATCCCTTGGAGGAGAGTCCCTTCGGAATGCATGTTTGCTCAACGGAATCAAAGATTGATCATTATCCATTTCCTTATGGTCATAGGCATGGTCCACCCCAAATTCTTCAAGAATCCTCTCGTTTCTGGTGGTAATAATGATCATACTTCCCGAAGAAAACCAATCACGTTTATCAGCCAAACGCTTCAATTGAACGACATCATCCACGTCATCAAGAAGAAGGAGGACCTTTTTATCTTTAAACTTGGAGGAAATAAAGTTAGTCCCTTCATTCTCATCACGAACTTCATTTTCGCGCTTCAATATATCATAGATTAACTCATTCTGCAAGTAATGTCCGCAATTACGCTTCCATGATTCCCTTATATCAGCAATGAAGCTACGGTGCTCAAATTGATTGGAAATCTTGTTGTAGATGGCTTTAGCAAGAGTCGTCTTACCAATGCCTCCCATTCCGTGGATGCCAAGAAATAGGGTAGCATAAGATTTTTTAGTATCCACAAATTCCATAATCTCCTTCACATGACGATCAATTCCGACCAAATTCTCAGAAATATCCAACTCAAACTTTTTCTTCAGTTCGCTCAACACTTTTCCGACAATCGATTTCACCAAGCCTGCTTCGGACACATCAAATGTGACAAGAGTTCAATTATGTGGCAACAGTAATTTTATGTTGTTTATCAAATTAGAACACAACAATAAATAAATCTGCGGATTGATTGAAAAACTTTAAAAATCATTTTTGTCACACCTCCGTATATTGGTGGTTGCTTCACATGGAGTGCCCAATGCCACTGTTGCTCCAGAATAATTGATTAAGCCAGAATAAACTTGAGGGTATGAGTTACGAATATTAAATATTGTTTCTATTATGGATTTGAGTGAAATTTTAAACTTGTTGTTTGTTAAAGATATGAGGGATGACGTGGACGTGACTTTGAAAATTTGTAGGGCGGTTGAATAAGCAAAGACAAGTTATAACTTTTGATACAAGATGATTTCAGGTCTTGCGATACCAATAAGAAAAGTTGTTCAAAGGCTGATATTGTGAACTACTAGAATTGCAATTGAGTGGCTTTCTCCTTGTTTGCCCACTTCCACATGCTTGCAAGTTTCTACTCGTGCTGTGAATTTTAGTATCGTACTAGATTTGTGTTCTTATCAGTTTTCATTGCAAGTGTCTATTACCGGTTTTATACGGAAGTAGAAGAGTAATTTTTACCCAAAATAAGAACATTGCTTCAACAAATGCAGGTGCATGAGATAGAAATTACTTGTTGAAGATAGGAAAATGAATTGAAAATGATTTAAACAAACATATAAAAAAAATAATCCGTTTTTTCCTTTTTTATATTTACCATCACCATATATCACCAATGAAACATTTCTTTTGTAAAAATAAGTTTAATAGCAACCAATCGACAATATTAGTGACTCAATGAATGTAACTTGGGAAGATAAAGAGTTATGGCTTTGACAATCAACATGCACGATATATGATGTTATGAGCTTTAAATAAAAAAAAATCACCAATGAGTTGTACTATTAATCTAGAATAAACGCGTAATTAGAAAAGTGTGTGATGAGGATAAACAAGCAAAAAAAAAAAATGGCACAATGTTACAAAATCTTTAGATGTAAAACTAAAAGTTTATTAAAAAAAATCTTTTTTCCAATGGGATCATGACAACAAAATCTATTATTACATTGGTCAACATCATTAAAACACAAGGCAAAAAAGAAAAAAGGAGAATAACTTATGGAAAATTTTACCCATCAGCTTCGTATCCGCTCAAGTTGCTGACGTCAAGGAGTGCTTTCTTCCGTTTCTCCAAAATCGATGGGTCGAAACCCCTCTTAAGCAAACGGCCCTCACGCTCAAGAAGTGCGTCTCCAAACCTCCCGATTTGATGGCCCACGTCAGATGGTTTTACTTTGTAAAATACAGGCAACACAATCTGCCCGTTATTATTCTTGCGCTCCATCATCTGAACCAGTTCATCCAGGCACCAATCACTTGTACCGTAACTCTCGGAGAAAATGGGGATCAGGATCTTACTGTTTGTGATGGCTGCCATAAGCGCTGGTCTGATGTCCTGGCCTTGACACAGCTCGTCATCATCTCTGAAAGTGTCGATTCCGGCGTTGAGGAGCCCGTGGTAGAGGTGATCGGTGAAGCCGTATCGAGTATCTCGGCCTCTGAAGCTCAAGAACACCTCATACCGGTTTCCAGTAGTCGCGGTCATCGAACTAGATGCACCGTTGTTAGTTTCTGTCGGAGATGAACTAGATGCGCCTTTACTAATTTCTGTCGGAGACGAACTAGATCCACCATTATTAGCTTCTGTAGGAGACGAACTAGATCCACCGGAACTAGTTGCCATCGGAGGTGAACTAGATTCACCGGATTTAGTTTCTGTCGGAGATGAAGTGGATCCACCAGAGTTAGTTTCTGTTGGAGACGGACTAGATCCATCAGAATTAGCTTCTGTCTGCGTAGTCATCGAACCAGGTGCACCAGTACCAGCATCTTCTTCACTTCTACGGGCACTAGCTTTCTTCTTATTGAGAAGATAAAAGGCAAGCCCGGGGAGAAGGATCAGTGCCACGAGCTCGGCGAAAGAATGCCCAAAACTGAGATGAAGCATTTCGGCTTTGCTCAGACTCTGGCCTTGATTTTCGCTTTCAAATCTGACGGAGGAAAAAGCCCAGAATGCCTCTCTCAGGAAACAGGGAATGCCTTGTTGTTGCCAATTCTCCCTCCCTGTGGTCATAATTGATAAATACATACAGTTGCTGCGCCGTTGAACTTTCCTGCACTTTTTTAAATTTATTTTCCATCAGAAAATGTATTTTTTTAAATATATTTAAAGCTTGTGATGCCACGATGAGCACAACCTCCCGCAATATCTATGTTAACTTGATTGACTATGTGAGTAACCAGGGGATCTATAGTTTTCTTAGTAGTAGGGAATATAACAAACCCTAGTAGCTTGATATCTCGACTCCTACAATCTATATTGTACTTTTAAGGCTTTCGGTACGCCTTTCTCCGTATTAAATTAGTATAG
Source organism: Rhodamnia argentea (assembly GCF_020921035.1). Lineage (NCBI taxonomy): Eukaryota > Viridiplantae > Streptophyta > Magnoliopsida > Myrtales > Myrtaceae > Rhodamnia > Rhodamnia argentea. Next base: position 7,011,599 of record NC_063152.1, on the reverse strand, counting down.
TTTATAATTGAGAACATACTGAAATAACTTTCGATGATACGTAAATTTTTACATACATTGGCCTATTTTTTTGCTTGTAAATGAATACAATTGGCAGATCTAAATATATAATAGGAAATGGACAGCGACTTGCAATGCATCCGGACAAGAAACATGCTGATGCATCGACCACGGATACATTTTTCTGCTTGTTTAATTTCTTTTCTAGGTAGACTTTGTAACTCCACAACAACTCTTTATTACTGAGTTTGGACAAAATGATAATATGGAAGAGGACAAACTCACATGTACGAGATTACATGGTGTCAACGTGCACAAACCTTCCACTTTTGATCATCATATTCTTGTGAATGTTCGATTTCATTCCTTATAATTTGTTTTAGAGACAAAACTAGTCAAAAACATCTCCATTAAATTGATTAACTTTTTTGACCCCTAACAAATTAAGTTCATTTCCATAGATAATCCAAATCAAGCATACTTTTTTCGGTTCATAATGTGGACTGGTTTCTCATTTATATTTTACGGGCATCTTCTTGGACAATGTTTAACAGATTGAAACATAATAAATTAGGGTAATTATCGCACACAATACCGACGTAAAGAAATATTTCCTAAAGTGGTCTTATTCACTTGTCGTGTGATGGTTGGTAATAGAATGTATAGTTAAAGTCATAAAATCAAAAGTGGATAAACCACATCTTGCTTAAGAACAAATTAGAAGATGAGATGCACTCTCATTCTTTTTCATCTATAAAGACTTTCCAGAACAAATCTAAACAATGGAGAGCATCTTTCCGATCAAGCTGGACAAAAAAATATTTGTACATTTATATTTGATAATCCTCTTGACCCCTCCCTCAAGTCAATGCGTTGTTGTTTGGGAACAAATTCAATTTTCCGAGGAAATATGGAAAAAAATAATGAAGAAACACACGAAAAATACGTGGTGCTCTAGGCCCAAATAGGGCCGTGCGAAGCTTTCTTCTTATTGAGAAAATAGAATGCTAGCCCAGAGAGAATGATCGGTGCCACGAGCACAGCGAAAGACTGCCCAAAAATGGGATGATGCATTTCGTCTTTGCTCTGATCTGCCTTTGATTATGGCTCTCAAGTCTTACAGAGAAAAGAACCAGAATGCCTCTCGGGAAATAGGAAATGCCTTCTTGTTGCCTATTCTCTGGTGGTTTGATTTATATAAGTCAAGCTTGTTAAGTAATTCTTTCATGGGAACCGCAACCCCGTGGTTAGAAGTCGTTGCCTTCACGGGGCTGAAATCACAATGCCCAAGAGAATCCAAGGATGGCAGATAAGGCCTGCCAAAATTTCAATGCACATAAAAAGGTGGATTTGTTAGGAAGATGAAAGTGGACTATTGCGTCCTTTGGGGAGTGCATATGGAGAAGAAACATTAGATTATAATTTTATGTCGAGTAAGAATCAGTAAGCACATGCTGATGCATCGATCACTGTTATTTATTTTTAAAGGGTTGCAGAAGAATCAGTAAACACATGTTGAACACATCTATGCTCAATAATACCTTTGTCTTTCCTCGTGTTTGATTTTTTTTACCAAGTAGACATTTTTAACTCCACGATAACTCTTTCTAGTTGCTTCCTCGACCTTTGCACATTTTTTGTTTTTCTCCATCGCTCCAGATCCTTGATCTTTCCCTTGTGGTCACTGCTTCACTCACATGCCTGCAGAACCCCAACCTGAAAATCACCTGCGAGCTCGTGAGAGATGGATGCATCGTACTGATATTATGAAACTATCATGTCCATGCCTGTTACAAGATAAATTAATGACTGTTCAGACAAAAATGATAAACTATAATAGTACAAGCTCACGTGTACAAGCTTACTTGGCGCCTGCATGCACAAATCTTGTAAGAAAGTACGCTCACAATTTTAATCCTTGTAAATTTATTTTGGAAAATTAAGTTCATTTCCTTAGATAATCCATATCAAACACATAAAGCGATCTTATTCGCTCTTCGTGTGTGATGGTTAATAAGAGAGTGAAATGTTAAATTTCACAAAATGAAAAGTGGATAAACCACATCTTGCTTAAGTACTAATTAATTGATTGGTCAATAATAAGGATGTGGTTGCAAGTCTCGAGATATGAAAAGATAAGATGCACTCTCATTCATTTCGAGCTATAGCGACTCCCACAAATATATCTAAACAATGGAAAGCATTTTTTTATCAACTTGGACAAGTAGTATTGGTACGCTTATCTTTGATTAAATAATTCTTCTTGACCTCGCCCTCGAGTCAATGCGCTGCTTGTCTAGGAAAATGCTCAATTTTCTAGGGGAATTAGGACTAAAGATTGATATTAATTATTTTAATGAGAAGGTTCGGTGACTTTAGCCAAACACAATACCTATCAATATAAAAGGCCTAATTCTCTGAAAAAAAAAATTCAACTTTAGGTCTAGTTTAAATTCTATGTCGAATTTTTTTGTCTTGAAAAAAAAAAAACATAGTAACTTTCGTTCAAGTCCCAAATTTGCCCAAAGTGAATTTTGTCTTAAAAAAACACCTCAATTGTAGGTCTTGCCCTAAATCTACCTCCCTAGCCCTCCATCCAAAAATCATTGTAAATCGTCCCTAGTTTTTTCAATTTTCTGATTAAAAAAAAAAGATTTTCTTTTGAAGATAATTTTTCGTATCACCCAGTTAATGTGTATTTTCAATTGACATAGAAATGCCACGTTAACCAACTTTGAGTGGTTTTGTTTGCAACTCAAATTATACCTAAGCATAGTAACATTGTTATTCAACTTGGTTGGTGCACGCTATGAAGCACCGACTGGTCAAGGGAGGTGCTGTGTTGGTGTTGGACACGGACACGCTCCGACACGCGATCAACACAAGCAACACGCCGGGGGCACACGAGTCGGCGAGGAAGGAGGGCAACGATGGCGCAAATCTGGAGGGCAGAGATCGGGGGATAGAGGGAGGAGTTGTCTGCATCTTGGGCCATGAGACAGATGAGGGAGAGGGCCGACGACATGCGGTGAGCACTGGAGCAGAGAACAGGCTTCGGTTGTGCCGGAGCGGAGCGCCAGAGGACTGAGCGAGAGCGCGCCGGAAGAGAGATGACACAGCCAAAATCATGGCGGTTGTCGTTCCCTTTCGCGAGACAGATAGGAAGGAGATAGAGCTGAGGCAGAGATTTTTACAAAAAAGTAAATGAAGGGGAGGGTGGGAGAAGAGAGGAAAGAGAGTGTGTTCTATCTAGTGTTACCGGGCAGTGCACATTGCTAGTGCGGGGGGTGGGCTCACCTCACTCGGCTGAGCGTGTGAGAGAACGTGTTCTGTCTAGCCTGTCAAATGTCTAGACTCTAGTTCAAATTACAGGAGTACCTCATGCAGGAAATTTATTCTTCGTTTTTGTAAAAAATCATAGAAATAGTAATTATATATTTAACATATAACGTGTCTCAACGTGTCGAGTGAATCCCAATTAAAAGATTTGTATCAAGAATTGAGTGAGAGGTTAAAAATCCAATACATTAATTACTTCATCTTACAATACAAAGAATGTTATTCTGATAGTCACTTGTTACAGTGCAAGCTAAAAGAATTATCAATTGTATTTATATACCAACAATCCAAACTCAATTTTCAATACTTGAAATTATGGAGTGTGAAACAAGAAAGGAAAAGAGTGTGCTAAATTATCACTTCAAATTCAAGAGCATACCTGCACTGTTCTCTAAAGCTGATCAACTCTAGCTCGGACGTTAGACTACTTCGCCTATAATGCATCTAAACTAAACGGAATCAGACATGGATGTAATATATCAACCTATAGCTATTTACCCCTCTAATAGGACTACTAGGCATATTTACCGCGTTAACTGTTGTGACACTAACATATTCAGCGGCTTAAGTACACCCCAAGTGCCATAAGTTGTGTACGGCGCTCACTTTAGTGCCAAAACTTTCAAATCGATCATTTTAGTGCTAAGTTTTTGTAACTTCGATCACTTCATTGCCAAAACTTTTTTGTAACTTCGATCACTTAAGTGCCAACTTCTTTTAAAAACGATCACTTTAGTGTCAAATTCACCGAGGCACGTCATTTCAAATATTAATAAAAAAATAACACGTGTCGAATTTTCGGCAAGCCACGTCAGCTTTGGCACTAAAGTGATCGTTTTTAAAAGAAGTTAGCACTGAAGTGATCGAAGTTACAAAAACTTAGCACTAAAGTGATCGATTTGAAAGTTTTGGCACTAAAGTGAGCGCCGTACACAACTTATGGCACTTGTGGTGTACTTAAGCCCATATTCAGCCTATCAATATACACACAACTGTCGATCATTAGCTTGACGCAATAAAGTTGACATCCGTTAAAAAAAATCATCTTAATGGATTCGACGCAAAATTGTTTGGTGACCAGAAAGCAATGCCATGACTTCACGTTTTAAAGTTAATGGTAATTGTAATTCTTCATACGCATGCTATTTAGTTCTGAAATTGTTGCTTTAAGTTGGTATTTACGCTATACATTTTTTCTAGGTAGCATCGATATCAATACGTGACACGTGGCACAACGCAACACACCGACATGTCATTTTCAAAAAAATAGAAAATTTCGATACATTGAGACACATTATATATTAAACATATATTTTTATATGTACATGATAAATTATCATTTCTATACTTATTACAATCAAACTAACTTAATTCAAATATACAAACAAATAAATAATAAAAGAGGGCCTAAAAATGAATTTACACTATAAATATTAATTCAGTGTTTGTTAATACGAGTCATTGTTTGGAATTAATAAATTTAAGGGAAAGTATCACAAAAAACCCTAAACTTTGTCCAATTTGACATATTTATCCTGAATTTTTTTTGTGACGTTAAAAATCCCAAACTGTGCCTATTACGACACATTTATCCTAATTTTTTTTGTAACACTAAAAATCTTAAATTTGTATCTTGTGACACATTTACCCTCTTTTATGAAAAGTGACAATTAAAAACCTAACGTGAATCCAAGATGGCACTAATATAGCGTCAGGCAAGTGCCAAATCAAAAAACCATTAAAAAGAAAAAAAGGGGAAAGTCAGTATTCATTGTCTTTGACCTCGCAAGGTCCTTGGGTGATGGTCCGTCGCTACCCACTTCCGTTTGGACCTCCGACGGCGTTCGTCGTCCCTTGCTTGACCACATCTAATGGATCTGGTCATGGCGGCGGCAAGCTTTGAGGTCCGATTCAGGGAAAAAAAATGAGATGTTACTGTTCATTTTGTCGATTGGGAAAAGGTGAACCATGGATAGGCAAGAGGTGCATCGTCAGGGAAAGGTCGAAGAGAAGAAGCATAGCCTGGAGGGACTTCCGCTAAAGGACAGCCTTTACCTGCCGTACAAGGACTTGGAGCACTAGAAGCTTTGGGGCTGCGGCGCTCAGCGACTCAGGGCCAACAGGAGCCGAAGTGTAGGGCTTGCTCATTCCCTCGCAAAGCAGATGAAATTCACAAACTCTTATGCCAGCTTCGAGCTCGAGTGGCCATGGCGGCTGTGAACTTCGCAGCCAGATCCAACCACGAAGCTAGCGGCCGCCGTGGACAGATTTGGTGGGAGCTCAAGCAAGGGTCGACCAACGCTGCTGGGAGGTTTAGGCAGTGAATAGCGACCAACGCCGTGGTCGACTGATCGCAAGGTTGAGGATAATGAACAGTAGATTAGATTTTTTTCTTCTATTTTAGTTTTTAATTGTTAATCTTTTGTTGATGTGGCACTCGCATGGCGCCACATCAGATTTTTAATGGCCATTTTTAACAGAACCCTATCATAGAGAGGGAAAATGTGTCACAATAATACAAATTTAGGATTTTTAGTTTGCGTATGGTAACGCTTCACAAAAAGTGTTTCTAATCACGCGTATGGTAAAAAAATATTCGCAAAGTGTTTTCGAAACACTTTCCCGGAACTTCTTCGTAGTGGTTTCGTTACATGCCTCATTTCATAGGGAACCTCAAAGTGGTTCTATTTCATTATATTCCATCCATATCACAATTCGATTCATTTCATATACCTTTGGTGTCATTGACATAAAAGATGTCCTTTCTAGTCTATATCTTTCTATTTCTATATATGGAAAGTTAAAAAATCATTATATAATAATCCAGAAAAGAAATCGAAACAGAAAAGAAAAAAGGGAGGTTTGTGATGATTTTGAAATCTTTTCTACTAGGTAATCCAGTATCCTTATGCATGAAGATAATAAATTCGGTCGTTATGATCGGACTCTATTATGGATTTCTGACCACATTCTCCATAGGGCCCTCTTATCTCTTCCTTCTCCGAGCTCGGGTTATGGAAGAAGGAGAAGAAGGAATCGAGAAGAAGGTATCAGCAACAACGGGTTTTATTGCGGGACAGCTCATGATGTTCATATCGATCTATCATGCGCCTCTGCATCTAGCATTGGGTAGACCTCATACAATAACTGTCCTAGCTCTATCGTATCTTTTGTTTCATTTCTTACGGAACAATCACAAACACTTTTTTGATTATGGATCTACTACCAGAAATTCAATGCGTAATCTTAGCATTCAATGTGTATTCCTGAATAATCTCATTTTTCAATTATTCAACCATTTCATTTTACCAAGTTCAATTTTAGCCAAATTCATTACCAAATTCAAAATATAACTTTCAAAAATACTATAGATATGACCTTTTCTCATATAAATCGATTAATTATGAAAATAAGAAGGATTTATATATTTATGTATCACCATTCCGTTTAAATAATAAGCAAGAGATTTCTTATAATTACAACAAGATATATAAAAAAGGTAAATTAGTTGATATGCTAGGAGGTATTATCTCTATTAATTTAGAAGAAGATGATATTATGAATCTGGATAAATTTACATATAGAAAATATTTTGATTGGAGAATTTTCGATTTTTGTCTTAGAAATAAAGTCGATATTGAGTCCTGGATTGATATCGATCCCAATGGTAATAAAAATACTAAGACAGGGGTTAATAATTATCAAATAATTGATAAAATAATTAATAAAATGGATCAAAAAGGTCTTTTTTATCTTAAAATTTCCCAAAATGAATACGTATGGTAACAAAGTATTTTCAAAGTGTTCTCGGGAACACTTTTGAGAAACAGAACTACTATTGAAGCAAAAACAAGAAACAAAAAAAAAACTTACTTCTATGTTCTCGAAACACTTTTTAAAAATACATTTAAAACATTTTTAGAAATAATTGGGAACACTTTTGTTCTTAAACACACATCTTGAATATTTTTATAGTTGATCTCATCCATATTGTAGTTTGATAAATTATGTATAAATTACTCATATATATATTGATCTAGTTTGATTTAGTTATTGAACAAATGGGGCTTAATTTGATTTAGTAAATTAAAAGATAAATAAATATTAATTTTAATATATATATATAGCCTCCTCAATTAAATAAAAAAAATAAAAATAATTTTTTTATTATTAACAAGCGCGTTTTTATTTTTATAAATTATTATTGAGAATAAAAACTATATATATATATATATATATATATATATATATATATATATATATATTCCGTTTCAAAAGTTGCTCCGAGAACAAAAAAGTTCCCCAGACAGCCTCACTCTCATTGACTTTTCTCTCTTCCCTTTTCTGCTTTGTTCTCTATTTCTCTTCCCTTCCACGCTTTCTGTTTTCATCGGAGAGAGACCACTGAACACCAGACCATCTTCTCTTCACCTTCGCGAAACTTTCCGCCTTCACCGCCCTCCTCTCCACCACCATCGCCTCGCGGATCTGACCCAGTGCGACCCAAACTGAAATGCCTTTTTTGCCCCCCTCTCGTTTACTTTGGGGTAAATTGGTTACCAAAGGCACAGCAAATCTCAGACTCTTTGCTTCCTTTTGTCTCTCGCTCGCATTTCATCAATCACTTGCCGACTTCGAATCGGGAAAGCAGGGAACGGCAATTAAATCGAGCCCAAGGTACTCTCTCGTTCTTCTGGTTTGTGATTGTGATTATCACGAGCGTTGGGAATGCGTAAGACAGTGTTGGGTGTCGAGCGTGGATGCTGGCCATCGTGCGATTCTGGGAATTTCGACTTACTTTGATAAGCTTTTTGCCCCTGGACTTCTTCGCTAGCGTGATTAGAAGTAGGCGATGGCTAGGCTCAATCACACCCTAGAAAAGCGCAGGACAGTCTCGTGTACTCTCTCCGAGATTGCTATCGTGTCTGGCATTGATGCATGAGTTGATATGAAGCTTTTGTAATCCATCGATTTCTTTTGCTTTTTGGGTTGAATCTTTCGATACTGTTACGGCTGTTTAGGAGTTGCAAACTTCGTACTCTGTCTCTCTGTCTCAACCTCACAGTTTTAAGCGGGAGTTAATTCGCGGTGAAGCAATGTTTTCAGGGACCATTTGCGATGACTTTTTTCTGGCACTCACAATTTTTGCTACAAGAAATACACATTGCGGCATTTGCAAATGCCACTATCAAATGCCTCTAAAGATAGAGCTTTTGCAGGCATTTTGGATGTCTTTAGCAGAATTTGCGGCAATTAGTAGTAAAGCTTTTCTCAACATCGCTTTGAACTTCATTTTTTCCCTTTTGCCTGTAAGAATTCTACTGGCTTTTACGAATGCCGGCAAATCACTTAATGAGTGTTGGCAAAAGTTGTTCCTGTTGTTGTGTGGTCATCATGGGCATTGTGTCCAAAATATGCAGCCGTGTCAAGATAGTATTCTATGGATTATCTGCCATATCCTAGACATGAACTAAGTCCATGTAAGAAAAATCTTTTGAGATATTTTATGCTTTGAGAAAGAGCTACTCCATTTGCGAGTTTTTGACTAACAAGCACCGCAGATGTTGTTCTCCGATGTATCAATGGAGAATGGTGTCGTGTATTAACACCAAACATTGTTACAGATACCTACTGTGCACCAAAGAATGCAATTAATGGCATTTTCTTAGTTGGAATTTTATTTGAAGCTTTAATGAGCTGTTTTGAAAAATGACAAAGCCAAGGAAACTTGTTCATCGTTCTCTGTTTTTCAGCGGTAATTGTTGCCAGGTTGTGGATAGGTTCTTCGATTCTGCTTTCTAAGTTTGTAATTTAAAGTGAGAATATCACTCTGTGAACAAAGGACTCTATAGAACTGCTTCTTTTTCCTCTCTGTATTGAGTACGTACATACTCATTTAGCCTCATTAGCAAGTTCTCCTCCTCCTCCTCCTCCTCTTGTTTTTATCTTTTGCGAACAAACTTATTAGGAAGTAACTGATATCGCATTTGCATTAATATTACCTTCATAGAAGAAGGCAGAAAAGTGAATTGCATTTATCTTTTGCTTTATGATTTAGAGCTCAGCAGATTTGGCCACTACAAGCCTGTGCTAGGTGGCTTGCTTAGATAGAGAAATGCTATGTGTCTTATGTGTGATTTCCCGTTAATAACATGGTGGAGCTTCTAATTGCGTTCCATGTTCTTTTCTCTGACTCTATGAACTCTAATTTCTCTCCTTGTCGATGTGAATGAAGTTAGTGTAAACAGAAGCCTCATCTCAGGAAATGCAGATTGGGGTCCCACTAAATGAAGCACGTGATCTTCAAGTTCGTAAACTAGAGATCCCCGACAAATGCAAACGGTTTGTAGAGCTACTGCAGCAACTGACAGTTTGCGATGCTATCTCCGATGAGGATTTCCAAAAGTGGTTCCAAGAGCTCAGCTCTCTCGGCGATGACCATGTGATTTGTGTGATAGAGGATACTAATCGTGGGAAGATAGTCGCTACTGGAAGTGTGTTCATTGAGAAGAAGTTTATAAGGAACTGCAACAAGGCTGGCCATATTGAAGACGCGGCCGTTGATTGTGATTCTAGGGGGATGCGGTTAGGAAAGAAGGTTCTTTTTTTTCTCACTGATCATGCCCAATCTGTGGGTTGCTACACGGTGATTTTTGACTACAGCAATGAGAATAAAGCATTCTACGATAAGCAGAAAGAAATTCAGATGGTTAAGTATTTTATCTAAGAAATTACCAAATTTGTTCAATTATAAGGAAGCAACTCGTGTCTCACCCCATTTTAAGTTCATTTTTCTCGGTAATCTCTCCTCAGAGTTTCAATTGAGATGAGTGAGTTCAACAGATTTTGCACTTTTTACTGTGAATTTGGATACTTGGATGCCCCTTCTAAGTTCATCCGGTCGTTCACACCACCTTGCCTTTTGTGTTGATCATGAATATTAATTCAATTGGTTATCGAGTGCGACTATTGATTCCACAAGGACTGCTCTAGTTAATGACAAGGAATGAGACAAATTATTGGGCATTTGTTTTCAAAAACCAAGTTGGTAGTTGGATTCCATTATCGCATTTTTTATGAGGAAAAAAATGACGTAAATAGTCTTTGAATTTTTAGTTTGTTCGGTGTAGTCCATGAACTATTGCTAAATTTCCAATTTAGTTCTTCCATCTGCTTAAACGACAAATCAAACATCATTTAATGATATTGATTATTGTATGTCGAGTCTGATGTGTGAAAACAATTAGGTAGACTTAAATCAATGACCACAATCTTTTTAAAATAATGAAACACTATCCGATGATGCATGTTCTATAATGTACATTATCATATTATGACCTCGATTATCATATGCAAATATGAAAATTTATGTGAACAATCCACCTTATATCTATTTTTTGTCCATTGTTCAAATTTAACGGATTAGAAGCCACGTGAGAAGACTTCATTAAATTTGAATTAACGAGATGGTGATATTGAACATTTTCATATAACCTAGGGTCTAGATTGAACATCCATCAATAGTTCAAGGATCATATTGACCAATTAAAAAGTTCAAGGATGACATTGTATATTGAGATAAAGTTCATTTGTATCATTTTTCTTTTTGTGAGAGCTGATTCTTTGTTACAAAGCCTAAAGCAACACTAACGGAGCTTCAATATCCCAAATAGAATTATAGAAGCACAATCTCAAATGCACATCAATTAGACTCTAGCGACCTCGTTCTTGACACTAGAAACATTTTCAACTTCGGTTCCAACAACAACCTTGTTGGGCCTTTGATTGGAGAAAACAAGAAAAAATCTAGACTCGGTAACAATACACTGAAATTTGAGTCACAACAACGTTGGGCCTTCGAATCTGGACCGGAAAGCCGCTGCCCCTTTTCCTTTTCTTGTGCGTTCTTCTCCGGGAACGCTTTCTCTGTACTTTTCACTCCATGAACAGCCCCTCTCTTTCTTTTTCTTTTTTCGACTTTTTCGTCTTTTTTGGTTTTCTTTTTATGTTATGTTAGCTGAACCCCACAAAGAGGCGGAACCAGCCAACAAACCTGTCATTCTAACAGCAAAAATCAACACCGATAGGATCTCAACCTCGGACCAAATAGCTTCCGCTTTAACATGAAGATTCAAACCCGAATCACAAACAACTCTTATTGAATAAAGACTCCAATACACACTACAAGTGTCAACTACGATGTTGACTTAAGATACAACCGTCTGATTAGTTGGCCATTATATCAAACGAGTTGGCTAGACTTTCGAGTATTTCGAAACATCTTAACTTAATGTTCATTCAGCAAGCTTGCTGTCCGCATTGCATCATGCAGCTTTTGAGCAATCCAGAATATTTCCCAAGAGAGATCGCCGAAGAACACATTCTGATGATAAAGGATTCTTGCTGGGTGAATTTCTTGTTGAGAAGTAACGCAGGGTAACATTGCTGCCACAACATGAAAACTTACTTCTACATTATGCGGTGAAACCGTACCATGTTCAAATCCCCGGACAACAATCACGCCACCGGGACGAGCCAGCATAATGATGTTGTACACTTACCTGGAGTAGATTAGAATAATTATGAGAAACCAGTATTGACGACACAATGAATGTACCAAGAAAACAACAGAGAGATAAAAAGAATGAATAATTTTTTCACCACAAAATTAATAAGAGGGAAGATAGCTAACGCACGAACTTGAGAAAATGTTAATCAAAATTTGTTAAGTGAGGCAAAGCGTCATAACAGTACAATACAACCGAGAGGGATATCGGTCACTTGATATGGGATTTATTTGGGCTAGTAGGTCATGTAAAGTGACAGGAATCTACATCTTTATGGCAGCCTCCAATCCATTATCACAATCCCAAAATGAATCTGGTTGTTCCGCTTTGGAACCTCGAGGTGGAGTGGATTCGGGCAAGGATCATGAGTGTACTAGTATCTACAACTTAGGATCTCAACAGAAACCATTCAAAGGTTGGCTCAAGAATTATAGTGCACTCAACAACATGTTCTCCAAATCCAGAAGATCATATGATGTGTGAAGCATTTAGATGTTTACGGAGAAAAGATGCTTGCTCTCTAAATTGGTCTCTAAATTTTTCCAGCGAGAATAGATATCAAGAACTGCCATGGCTACGCATCTAATCCAAAGTCCTTACGAATTTGAATTACCAAGAGATAGAATCATATAAGAACTTAACATACTTGGATGCAGCTCCCACTACACTCCTAGTTTACGTGCTTTCTCTAATCCCCGACTCCATCCCTCTCGACCGGATTATCATACAAGTATGCAGCATTGCTTGAGATATCCTATTAACAAGTAAGTTAAACTCCCGCCGGCGAACTTGATTAATCAAAATGATGCGATGCAATGGCCCTCTGTAATCAGAAGAAGATAAATTAACTTCAAGTAGTGCAAAATGCGAGAAACTTTCCAGCCTATACTCTGCAATCTAGTGTACATTAAATATCTCCTTGTTGGGAACTCTCAATCAGTTAAAAAAGACGAAGAAGAGGAGCCAGAAGCAGAATTACATTGTGTAGAAATCCAAGGAAACTATATAGATGCACGACGGTGTCGAGATGTTATTCTCAGGGGCCTAAACCCACCAACTCCAAGTGGGCATCAAGCATTTCTGCAACCGATATAGCTAGTCTATCTAGAATACATGACATCCCCTCCAATTCAAGTTCTTTATTTTCATGGACATTTTAACTGGTGTACACAGAAGGGAAACAAGATGGCAATACAAGAGCATGGTACACTTCCGGTTGGTCTAGGTGATTGTCGATTAAGTCGGGGAACTCCTTAGTTGTTCTCATTTAGACTTTCAAGCACTTCACCTTTATATTTGTCCAATTATTCATCAAACACAAATCGATCTAGATTGGCAATTACAGTGGTTTCTCTCGGGAGAAGGAAGCGTAGCATATTTAGGAAGAGTGAAAGAAGTAAAACGAGATAAGGCCAATGACTCAAAGAGCACACCAAGCCATTGTTGAAGGAACTAACACGCTGAATTAAAAAGAGAACTTCCTCTAGTCAAAGCAAGTACCGGGAGAGACTTTCTCGTTTCAAAGAAATTGCCAGGAGAGATTGTCTACAGCCTCCGCCAATTGAAGTCATGAAGCACACCTTCGGGTCCTCTGTGACCATCACTAGCAAATCCTTCTCCGTATTCCAGCCCGCGATCTTCACCTGCCAACAAGAAATCGAGCAAACTTCACAAAACCGAGTCAGAACAATTGAGACGATCGCCCATTAGGTCGCAAAAGAATGCTGAACAGGAGACGAACTCGAGAAGCCGACGGTTTATTGAACCGAAGCGGGAACGGAAGCACACGCTACGGTCCTTCGTCAGTACTCGAAAACCCGGAGGAAAGCTCGAGGCTAGACTTCCCCCAAGTCCGAGAGTAGCATGAATAAAACTACGGAAGAGGAACATATGGGAGAGATAATAAGGAAGATAGAGACTTCATTACGGGAGTGGAGGCGGACATCTCTAGCTCTGCAAAGCTTCTGCTAAATATAAGTAGGGCAAATGTGAGATGACAACATGCAAATATCCTTTACCATTCCAAGGATGCATTGTCGGGCATTGGAGAAGTTCAAGAAACATCGAGCTCCTCATACTTTGATGATTTTTTTTTTCTTTTATAAAAGCCTTGCGAAAGCTCTCTTGCATATTTCAGCATCAACATCAACCATGCCGGTGAGTCGGATGAAATCAATCCAGCAACTAACATTAACGCACTCCTAATAACACTCCGAAGTTTAGGGATCCCATGTCATCAAACTCGATATTCTTTTTGATCTCTACGGATCCAACTAATGGGGCACCCAACATCATCAACCACAGAAGCTTTGAGCAAGTTAGTATAGTGAATTCAACTCAAGTTGCTTGCTCTTGTGGGATATAGTTTGATTCTTTCCTTGTCATCATTTGCCATTCATGTATTAGAAATAATGCAAGACAGTTTTCAAACGGCATATAGGATAAAGTTTCCTCGGGAAACTTACGGAAATGCTTCCTGTGTTTTTCTTTTCAGCAAGTAAATGAACTAACAAGTGCTTATGCACGATATAAGGGAAGTACAATCAATCATGTCAAACCACATTCTAGTTAATGTCTTGCTTGGCTCAAATGTTTAGGCATCTCACGGATGGCTATACCAACTCTACAAACATCAAGATGCATTCTTTTGGTAATCTATTATTTGCCTTGGACTTTTAGGTATATCCCGGATCCAAAACAAATGAACAAGGATTCAAACAAGGACCACCATATAGGGTCCTCCATTTAGTATTTCTCAACCTATACAATGACCTTTGGCATGCTATCAAATGCCCGTATACATCGGTTTTAATCAGATTTTCCAGAAATCCAGAAACAATCAAATGCTAGGAATAGTTATTTTTCTGCATAGGATGAAGGATCTTACCCAAAGTCTAAAGACATATGATGTGCTTAGAAAGCCTTTTCATCTATTTCCGGTATCGGCATGATAAGAAGAATCATTTTGCCAAAGCACACATTAACTTCCATGAACATCTCCCCCAGATTCTTTGAATTCAAGTAACAAAAATAATGATAACACTATCCACCAGGAAATGATTATGAGAAGATGATAAATCTTGAAAGAAATTGCAAATGACAATTGGGCGGTAGATCTCAAAAGAGCAAGGGTAACTCACCCGTTTTATGTAGCTTTGTTAGAAAATGTGGATCATCTCCCTTATCTTGACTCATCCGAGTTCGTCTCAATAGAGTCTATCCAAATTCTATCCCATCAACATAAAAAGATGGCTTTCTCTCGTAATTTTGATAAAGCTTCCTTCCAGACAATTCTGGAATTGTTTTAAGTGACTTGCATCCAGAAATATCCATTTCCGCTAGCCGCTCCAGTTTCTCGAGCCCTCGAATCTCGGTCAATTTCTCGCAATCTGGCACAATCGGACTCATCAAGCGGGTACACGATGACAAATCCGATAAGATCTCAATCGAGGAACATCCCGAGATAGTAATACGTTCTAGAGATATTGACTCCTCAAGCCCCGGGATCTCTCGAAGTTCATGACAGTTTGACAGGAACAATTCTCGTAAATCATGAAAACTTGACAAGTTCGGTAATTTTGCTAAGGACTTGCAACCTTCAATACGTAAAATTTTGCGGGATGGGAATCTCCCTTGGCTCTGTATGTCTTGAAGCTTGTCACACCTGTTGATAGTCAAACTTGTCAAGTAGTCAAAGCAACATAAGTTTGGTAGCTTTTCAAGCGAAGTCCACCAAGAGAGATTCAACGCTTCCAAGAACTTCAAACTACCAAGGCCTCGAATTTTGACTAAGCTTTCGCAACCTCCAGCATTTAAGTTCTTCAGACTATCGGATTTTGGAAGGTTCAATCTTTCAATTGAAGCGCACCGTGAGATATTCAACTCTTCCAAGAACCGTAACCTATCGAGGCCTTGAATTTCGACTAAGCTTTCGACTTGTTCAGCATTTAAGTTCTTGGGACTATCGGATTTTGGAAGGTTCAATCTTTCAATTGAAGTGCAACAAGAGAGATTCAACGCTTCCAAGAACTTCAAACTACCAAGGCCTCGAATTTTGACTAAGCTTTCACAACCTCCAGCATTTAAGTTCCTCGGACTATCGGATTTTGGAAGGTTCAATCTTTCAATTGAAGTGCAACAAGAGATATTCAACTCTTCCAAGAACTGTAACCTATCGAGGCCTTGAATTTCGACTAAGCTTTTGCAATCTTCAGCATTTAAGTTCTTCAGACTATTGGATTTTGGAAGGTTCAATCTTTCAATTGAAGTGCAACAAGGGATATGCAACACTTCCAAGAATCGTAACCTATCGAGGCCTCGAATTTCGACTAAGCTTTTGCAATATTCAGCATGTAAGTACTTGAGACTATTAGATTTTGGAAGGTTCAGCCTTTCAATTGAAGCGCACCTGGAGAAACTTAGACTTATCAAAAACTCCAGCCTATCGAGGCCTTGAATTTTGGCTAATTTTGTGCATCTTGCAGTATGTAATATCTTCATACTCCTGGATTTTGGAAGGTCTAGCCTTTCAATTGAAGAGCATCCGGAGATATATAGATGTTCCAAAAACTCCAACCTATCGAGGCCTTGAATTTCGGTTAATTTTGCGCATTCCGTAGCACGTAATATCTTCATACTCCCGGATTTTGGAAGGTCCAGCCTTTCAATTGAAGCGCACTGATTGATACACGGGTTTTCCGAGCGATCGAGACCTTGAATTTCGACGAGGTTTTTGCGGTTTTGAACGTTCACTACCTTGAGACCCTTAGACTTTGAAAGCTCCAACCGTTCAACCGAATTGCAGCATGTAACAGTCAAGGATTCCAAATATTTCAATCTATCAAGACCTCGAACTTCAAGTAAATTCCAGCAACGATAGACGGATAATGTCCTTAGATGGATAAACCGTGAAACGTCCAAGATTTTAATAGATTCACAAAAAGTGACTTCCAAGTCTTCCAACTTGAAGGGAGTGTTTAGGGATTGTGGTAATTCTGATTCTTCAACACCTGTCGGTTGGGAACATTCTGAATTCTTTAGTGGTGTTGATGGAAGCTCCTGGATGCACTCGAGAAAATGACGATGAATGACTTCTAGCTCCTTGAGACGGGTTAGGTGGGAGAGTGAAGGCAATTTGCGACTTTGACAGGTGACTCCCAAGTATGTTAAGCTGGAAGGAAGGTCCGGCAGAGATTGGAGCCCCTTGCAGCCACGAAAATCAAGGCGTTGTAGGGATGAAAGATTGCACATGCTTTCTCTCCTTTCCCCTTTCAGATTCTCGCAATTCGAAGCACGCAACTTTCGGAGCTTTCTCAGCCTCCCAATACCTCCGGGCAATTCTTCTATACCGGTGCAAGAAATATCTAGAATTTCTAGACTCTCCAAAGACCCCATGCTTTACGGCATTTCCCCTTTGAGATTTTTGCAATTTGAAGCATCTAATTGTCGGAGCTTTTTCAGCCTCCCAATACCATCGGGTAATTCTTCTATACCACTATGAGAAATTATTAGAATTTCTAGATTCTGCAAAGATCCTATGCTTTCGGGTAATGCAGAAAGTTTTGGAGTCTTGTATAGGCAGAGTTGCTCCAGCGCCTTTAATTCACCTATTTCTTGCGGAAGCTTCGTGAGGCTCTCACGGTAGCTCAAGTCCAAGCGAAGGAGGGCCTTCATGCCTCCAATTGAAGAGTCGATTTGCTGTAGTCGCGAACAACCAAAGAGGTTCAAAACCTCCAAACTCTTAAAAGCCGAGAGGAATGCCGTAGTTTTCAAGTATCGACAACCTCCAAGGTCGAGAAATTTGAGCTTCTTTGCCATCTGGTAAAAAGAAATGGTTGTCAAGGGTGATTATGATTAAAATAAAATAAAAACATAAAAGGGAAAGGAAGAAGAAGAAAAAGACTTGCTCTTACCACGAAAGAATTCCACCCTTGCCATCTCTCATTTATCTTGCTTCCCGATAAATCCGGTTTAACTAATTCATTTGGGTGAAAACTCACGGGACATTCTTCCCGTGGAAGGCGTTCTAACTCCCGCATTGAGTCCACAAAATCGCCGGTGAGATGTGCCCGCTCCATCCGAAGAAATTTTAGACTAGTCAAATTTTTAGTTGTTTTTTCGTGTAGAAGTTGTCATCCGGCTCGGCTATTTTGCCAAAGCCTTCTGAGCGGCCTTCACTCGGATCAACGGCCTCGATCTTTCCCGTTCCATATATGCAACGATTCAATTTCCATTACTACTATATCCAACTAAAGTAATCTAAAATTACCAAAAAAGTCTTCAACCTATTGCAATCGTGCCGGTTCAAATCTAAATTTTTTTCTTTGCTAGTCGAGTTTTAAACCTTTTACGTTTATGCCAATTCAATCAATCTCGTCAACTTTGGCCAGCCGGCTCTAATGTGGCAATTTATAGTAATAATTGCTATTATATAAATTTTCTTTTTATTTTTTTATTAATTTTCTTTTCTCTCTCTCTTTTTTCCTCCTTCTTCTTCTTCCTCTTGTTGGTCACGGGATTGGAGACCGGTGAGATGCGAGGGTCGGCGGCGAGGCCAAGCTCCCCTAGCAATGGCAAGGATGATGCCAAGCAATTTAAACCGAGAATAGGAAATATTCACGGCGGATGTCACTTTTATCCCATGAACGAACGCATGAGTTTGAAAGGTAATGTTATTTTCGGCCAATATGCAAAAGGCTGTTCTTCTTTTTTATGATACTATGGATGAAGAGTGAAATGGATTCATGCAAAAATACTGAAGTAACTATATGAAAAAATGTACCTCTTCTAGATTCTGCAAAGACCCCATGCTTTCGGGAAGTTTTCCTCCCAATTCGAAGCATCTAATAGCATATAACACTCGGAGCTTTCCCAACCTTCCAATATTGTCGGGTAATTCTTCTATACCACTTTGAGAAACATTTAGAATTTCTAGTTTCGGCAAAGATCCTATGCTTTCTGGTAATGCAGAAAGTTCAGAAGTGTCTTGTAGATAGAGTTGCTCCAGCGCCTTTAATTCACCTATTTCTTCCGGAAGCTTCGTGAGGCTCTTACAAGCGCGCAACTCCGGGCGAAGGAGGGCCTTCATGCCTCCAATTGAAGAGTCGATTTGCTGCGATCTCCGACAATTGTTGAGGATCAAAACCTCCAAATTCTTAAAAGGCGAGAGGGAGTCCGTATTTTCCAAGTATTGACAATGCGTCGGGTCGAGAAATTTGAGCTTCTACGCCATCTAGTGAAACAAATAATTTTATGCTTTTAAGGGGTTAGTCTGGAGTGATTATGATACACAAGAAAGCAAAATAAAAAAAATATAAAAATAAAAGACACGTTCTCACCTTGAAAGAACTCCATCCTTCCCATCCATCATTTATCATGCCACGTCGCAATTCCAGCACAACTAATTCCGTTGCGTGAAAATTGTTCACTACAAAATTCATGGGGCAGTTTTCCCATTGAAGCCATTTTAACTCCTCAACCGAGTCCTTAAAGTCACCCGTGAGATGTGCCCCTTCCTCCATGCGAAGGAATCTTAGACTTGTCAAATTCTTGAATTGTTCTCCTGTGTAAATGTTGTCATCTCGCTCAACTATTTTGCCGACGCCTTTTGAGCTGCCTTCACTCGGATCAATGGCCTCAATTTTTCCTGTTCCCTATATGCAAAGATTCAATGTCCATTAATACTATATCCAATTAAAGTATTCTAAAATTACCAAAACAGTCTTAAATCTATTTCAATTGTGCTAATTCGGACCTAAACTTTTTTTTTTTTTTTTCCGCTTGAGTTTATGATTCTATGATTTATCGTTAGTCAAGTTATTTACTGCATTTGTCAAAGACGTAAGTGAAGCAAATGTAGAAATTCATGATCTTAACACTACAATACTTACTCAGAGAGAGCAACCTCCCTACTTTCTAATCTCGTCAATGAAACATTCAAGTTGCAACAATAGTAGAGCAAGCACTAAGCAGTGGACCAACATTACTCTAATAGTGGAACATGGACTAAGTATGAAAAAGAAACGAAACGGTTACCTTATTTTTTTTTAGCACTTTTTTGACTTCCTTAAAGTCCCATAACCTGCTACGGTTCTCGGGCTCCCGCTGGTTTTCTTCGCAGACTATTTCCCTACCGAGATCTCTCGGTTGGTCATGCATTCGGAGCTTATGATCATCTCCAACTTTTATCGGTGACATGGATGTCAATACTTTAATTCCCTCCTCGGGGAAAAAGCCACGGGCGTCCCACATGTAGGATACGGTTCTTACGTTAGTGCCAATGAAAAAACAAGCAATATCCAAGAAAATTTGCTTTTGTCTGTATTCTAATACTTCATAACTTATCCGCAACTTTTCTTGCACTTTACGAGGAGGCACTTTTTTTGACTTGTCTATTGTATCTCTCCAGAACGCTAGCTCTCTTTTGAACAATAATGAGCCTAAAACCTCAAGGGTTAAGGGAAGCCCTCCGGTGGTGGATACAACCGCACGGGTGAGTTCCTCAAAATCCCTTGGAGGAGAGCTTCTTTGGAATGCATGTTTGCTAAACAGAATCAAAGATTGATCATTATCCATTTCCTTATGGTCATAGGCGTAGTCCACCCCAAATTCATCAAGAATCCTCTTGTTTCTAGTGGTAATAATGATCATACTTCCCGAAGAAAACCAATCATGAATACCAGCCATAGGATGACCGGCCAAACGCTTCAATTGACCGACATCATCCACGTCGTCAAGAAGAAGGAGGACCTTTTTATCTTTAAACTTGGAGGGGATGAACTTAGTCCCTTCATTCTCATCACGAACTTCATTTTCGCGCTTCAATATATCATAGATTAACTTATTCTGCAAGGAATGTCCGCCATTACGCTTCCATAATTCCCTTATATCAGCAATGAAGCTACGGTGCTCAAATTGATTGAAAATCTCGTTGTAGATGGCTTTAGCAAGAGTCGTCTTACCAATGCCTCCCATTCCGTGGATGCCAACAAATAGGGTAGCATAAGATTTTTTAGTATCCACAAATTCCATAATCTCCTTCACATGATGATCAATTCCGACCAAATTCTCGGGAATATCCAACTCAAACTTTTTCTTTAGTTCGCTCAACACTTTTCCGACAATCGATTTCACCAAGTCGCTTTACACATCTCAAATGTGACAAGAGTTCGGTTATGTGGCAACAGTAATTTTATGTTGTTTATCAAATGAGAACACAACAATAAATAAATCTGCCGATTGATTGAAAAACTTTAAAAATCTTTTTTGTCACACCTCCGTATATTGGTGGTCGCTTCACATGGCGTGCCCAATTCCACTGTTACTCCAAAATAATTTATTAAGCCAGAATAAACTTGAGGGTATGAGTTATGAATATTAAATACTCTATCTATTATGGATTTGAGTCAAATTTTAAACTTGTTGTTTGTTAAAGATATGAGGGATGACGTGGACGTGACTTTGAAAATTTGTAGAGCGTTTGAATAAGCAAAGACAAGTTATAACTTTTGATACAAGATGATTTCGGGTTTTGCGATACCAATCGAAAAAGTTGTTCAGAGTCTGATATTGCGAACTACCCGAATTGCAATTGAGAGGCTTTATCCTTGTGTGCTCAGTTCTACACGCTTGCAAGTTTCTACTCGTGCTGTGAATTTTAGTATCATTCTAGATTTGTGTTCTTGTCGGTTTTCATTGCCTCCAAGGATGATAACAGGTTGTACTTTAAATTCCTTTTGAGTATCTATGTTCTATGATTTTAACTGGTCTATTATTGATTATACACGAAAATAGAAGAATAATTTTTACCCAAAATAAGAACACTGCTTCAATACATGCAAGTGCATGAGATAAAAAATTACTTTTTGAAGATAGGAAATGAATTGGAAATTATTGAACAAACATATAACAAAAATAATCCCTTTTCCCTTCTTTATATTTTGCATCATCATGTGCAACCAAAGAAACATTTCTTTTGTGAAAAATAATCTTAATAGCAACTAATCAACGATAATAATGACTCAATGAATGTAACTTGGGAAGATAAAGATATATAGCTTTTTTTTGTTTGGTCGGAAAAGAAATATAGCTTTGACAATCACCATGCACGGTATACGATGTTGCGAGCTTTAAATAAAAAAACACCAATAAGTTGTACTGTTAATCTCAAATAAATATGGAATTAGAAAAGTTTGAGATGAAGATTAATGTAGTGTACGCTATAGACATGATATGAAAATGGCGCAATGTTGAAAAATCTTTGGATATAAGAGTAAAAATTCATTCAGAAAATGTTATTATTCTAGCAAATGGGATTATTACAACATAATCTATAATTAGGTTGGTCATCATTAAAGTGAAAAACCTAAAAATAAATATAAAAACTTATAGAATTCATGCATTGCAGGATCGTACAGTTCTTTTATATACAAAGAAAAAAAAAACGAAAATGAAGCAGGCGAGAATAATAACAACCAGTAAACACACACACATATTATAAGAAAGTAGAGAATGCTTTGGTGACAAATTTTACCCATCGGCTTCGTATCCTTTCAAGGCACTGACTTCACCGAGTGCTTTCTTCCATTTCTCCAAGATCGTTGGGTCGAAAGAAGGCCTCTCAAGCAAACGCTTCTCACGCTCATGAAATGCATCTCCAAAACTTCCCCTCTGATGTCCCACGTCAGATGGTTTCACTTTGTAGAACACAGGCAACACCATTTGCCCATTATCATTCTTGCACTTTATTATTTGAGCCAGTTCATTCAGGCACCAGCTGCTTGTACCGTAACACACGGACAAAATGGGGATCAGGATCTGACAATTCGTGATGGCTTCCGTAAGCTTTGGTCCGATGTCCTCGCCTTGACAGAGCTCGTTATCATCATCGTCTCTGAAAGTATTAATTCCAGCATCATGGAGCCCCTTGTAGAGGTGACTCGTGAAGCCATATCGAGTATCTGGGCCTCTGAAGCTCAAGAACACCTCATAGCGGTTTCCAGTAGTTGTGGTCAATGAACTAGATGCACTGTTGTTAGTTTCTGTCGGAGATGAACTAGATGCGCCTTTACTAATTCCTGTCGGAGACGGACTAGATCCACCGGATTTAGTTTCTGTAGGAGACGAACTAGATCCACTGGAATTAGTAGACGTCGGAGGCGAACTACATGCACCATTATTAGTTTCTGTCGGCAACGAAGTAGATCCATCAGAATTAGCTTCTGTCGGCGTAGTCATCGAACCAGGTGCGCCAGTACCAGCATCTTCTTCATTTCTACGCGCACTAGCTTTCTTCTTATTGAGAAAATACAACGCAAGCCCGGGGAGAAGGATCAGTGCCACGAGCTCGGCGAAAGAATGCCCAAAACTGAGATGAAGCATTTCGGCTTTGCTCAGACTCTGGCCTTGATTTTCGCTTTCAAATCTGACGGAGGAAAAAGCTCAGAATGCGTCTCTTAGAGGAAACAGGAAATGGCGTTGTTGTTGCCAGTTCTCTCTCCCTGTGGGTTGATTTGTATAATGGGAACCAGTTGGCAAAGAGAATCTTGTACCCACAAGTCAACCACGCGTTTAGGGTCGTTGCCATCATGTGTAGTACTAGTAGCTGTAGTAGCTCTGTAGCTGTAGCTCAATAATTGCAAGAGAGTCTTCTCCGGTTCCCCCCTCTCTCTCTCTCTCTCTTCACTGCTTCCAATAATCAATTAGATTTCCTAACAAAAAAAAAACCAAAAAAAATTAATAATTAGAACTTGTAATTAACTGAACCAATAAATAATCTCTTTTAGGTGCGCGTAGCGGAGCCTGAGCCTCGCAACAGGACTATCTTTTTAATTTACGTGCCTCTTTGCTAGATTCGTTGCAGAATTTAGTAGGTGTCACTTATATGGATGTTTTTCTAAAATGATGGACTTTCGTTTCGGATATTTTCGAACAGCGTATTGAACTAGAGTCGAACTGAGTAAACGAATCGAATGAATGCGAGTGTGAGAGGAACGGGACAAGGGGCATGAGACGGGAGGGACCCGCTTCTGCTTGGTACAAGCAACTAAATATATTGGATCGTCGATTAAGCCACAGATGTGCGCGCAGAGGAGGCTCAAATATCAATATTTGTGTACGACGCTTACTTTGGTACAAGCAACTAAATTTCTGTTATTATCCGTAGACAATGAGTCATAATTGATAAATACATACGGTTGTTGTTATTATCCGTAGACAAGGAGTCATAATTGATAAATACATACGGTTGCTGTTATTATCCATAGACAAGGAGTCATAATTGATAAATACATAAAGTAGCTGCGCCGTTTAACTTTCCTGCACTTTTTTAAATTTATTTTCCATCAAAAAATGTATTTTTTTTAATATATTTAAAGCTCTTGATGCCACAATGAGGACATCCTTCCGCAATGTCTATGTTAACTTGATTGACTATGTGAGTAACCAAAGGATCTATAGTTTTCTTAGTAGTAGGGAGTATAATAAATCCTAGTAGTTTGATATCTCGACTCTTGCGGTCTATATTGTACTTTTAAGGCTTTCGGTACGCCTTTCTCTCTATTAAATTTGTATAGTCTATAATGGAGAAAATACTGAAATAACTTTCGGTGATACATAAATTTTTACATACATTGGTCTATTTTTTTGCTTGTCAATTGGCGGATCTAAATATATAATAGGAAATGGACAGCGACTTGCAATGCATCCGGATAAGAAACATGCTGATGCATCGACCACGGATACATTTTTCTGCTTGTTTAATTTCTTTTGCAAGTAGACTTTGTAACTCCACGACAACTCTTTATTACTGTGTTTGGACAAAATGATAATGCGGAAGAGTACAAACTCACATGTACGAGATTACAAGGTGCCTACATGCACAAACCTTCCACTTTTGATCATCATATCATTGTGAATGTTTGATTTCATTCCTTATAATTTGTTTTAGAGACAAAACTAGTCAAAAACATATGCATTAAATTGATTAAAATTTTTCGACCCCGTAACAAATTAAGTTCATTTCCATAGATAATCCAAATCAAGCCTCTATTTGTGTGCCCTTTTTTGGGTCATAAGGTGGACTGGTTTCTCGTTTATAATTTATGAGCATCTTCTTGGACAATGTTCAAAAGATTGAAACATAATAAATTAGGGTAATTATAGCACACAATACCGATGTAAAGAAATATTTCCTAAAGCTGTCTTATTCACTCATCGTGTGATGGTTGGTAATAGAGTGTATAGTTAAAGTCATCAAATTAAAAGTGAATAAACCACATCATGCTTAAGTACTAATTAGAAGATGAGATGCACTCTCATTCTTTTTTATCTATAGAGACTTCTCTAAACAATGGAGAGCACATTTCGATCAAGCTTGGACAAAAAAATATTTGTACAATTATATTTGATAATCCTCTTGACCCCTCCCTCGAGTTAATGCGTTGTTGTGCGGGAATAAAGTCAATTTTCCAAGAAAATATAGAAAAAAAATGAAGAAATACACGAAAAATGCGTGGTGCTCATGTCTCAAATAGTGCCGTGCAACTATACCGATCACTCACGAGTTTATTAAACCCAAAAATTTGTTCGAATGTATAAAAAATCGAACAATTAATTATTTAATGAGAAGGGTGCCTATCTATATAAAAAGGCTTTAGGTGTAGTTTAAAAAAAAAACTAACAAAAAAAAACCAAATTATAAATTTAGTCCCAAAGTTGGCCCAAATTCTTTGTCTAAAACAAACTGCAACTTTAGGTTTAGTCTTAAATCTGCCCCTGCTAGCCCTCCATCCAAAAATCACCATTGGTCGTCTCTATTTTTTCTAATTTCCTTATCAAAAAGCGATTTCATCGAAGATAACATTCCACCTCACAAACTAGTCAAAGAACATATGCATTAAATTGATTAAATTTTTTGACCCTATAACAATTTAAGTTCATTTCCATAGATAATCCAAATCAAGCATATATTTTTGTGCCCCTTTTTCGGGTCATAAGGTGGACCGGTTTCTTGTACATATTTTATGAGCATCTTCTTGGACAATGTTCAACATATTGACACATAATAAATTGGAGTAATTATAGCACACAACATTGATGTGAAGAAATATTTCCTAAAACGGTCTTATTCACTCATCGTGTGATGGTTAGTAATAGAGTGGATAGTTAAAGTCATCAAATCAAAAGTGGATAAACCATGTCTCCTTAAGTACTAATCAGAAGATGAGATGCACTCTCATTCTTTTTTATCTATAGAGACTTCCCAAAACAAATCTAAACAATGGAGAGCATCTTTATGATCAAGCTGGACAAAAAAACATTTGTACATTTATATTTGATAATCCTCTCGACCCATCCCTTGAGTCAATGCGTTGTTGTCCGGGAATAAAGTCAATTTTCCTAGGAAATATGGAAAAAAAATGAAGAAATACACAAAAAATGCATGGTGCTTGAGTCCCCAATAGTGTCGTGCGACTGTACTGATCACTCACAAGTTTATTAAACCTAGAAATTTGTTCGAGTGCATAAAAAATCGAACAAGTAATTATTTAATGAGAAGGGTGCCTATCTATATAAAAAGGCTTTAAGTTTAGTTTCAAAAATACCTAATTATAAGTTCAGTCCCAAAGTTGGCCCAAATTCTTTGCCTAAAACAAACCGCAACTTTAGGTTTAATGTTAAATCTGCCCCTGCTAGCCCTCCATTCAAAAATCACCATTGGTCATCCCTATTTCTCCTAATTTCCTTATCAAAAATCGATTTCGTGGAAGATAATATTCCACCTCACTTTGTTGACGTAGATTTTTTGGTTGGGCTGTGCTCTGACTCTGCGCTTACTTTTCACTTTCAGGTCTGACGGAGGGAAAAACCAGAATGCCTCGCTCTGGAAACAAGAAATGCCTTGTCGTTGCCCGTTCTCCTGTGGGTTGATTTGTATGATGGGAACCAGTTGGTAAATAGAATCTTGTACCCACAAGTCAACATTGCGTTTATAGTCGTTGCCTTCATGTGGTGGAAGTTTCAATGCACATGTGAGCAAGTTTCCATGCGGCAGCAACGGAAAAAAAAAATTTTGAAAAAAAAAAAACAATTGCAGTTTTGGTATCCGTAGACAAGTGGTCATAATTGATAATTAAGTAAAACTCCCTTTTTTTAAATTTATTTTCCATCAGAAAATGTACTTTTTGGAATATATTTAAAGCTCTTGATCCCACTTAGGAATTTACCCTCTCACTTTAAAACTCTAAATTGATTTGTTGAGTTTGTTCATGAAATCCACATTATGCACATCATTCTGCAATATCTACGTTAACTTGATTGACTATGAGAGTAACTTGGGGATCTAAAGTTTTCTTAGTAGCAGGGAATACAATAAACCCTAGTCGACTAATATCCCGACTTCCTAGCGACTTGATATCCCAACCCTTGTAGTTTAAATTGTACTTTTAGGACTCCAGTGCACATTTCTCTCTATTAAATTAGTATAGTCTATAATGGAGAACATACCGAAATAACTTTCGGTAATACATAAATTTTTACATACATTGATCTTTCTTTTGCTAGTAAATGAATACAATTAGCAGATCTAAATATATAATAGGAAATGGACAGAGACTTGCAATGGATCCGGATAAGAAACATGCTGATGGGTCGACCACGGATATATTTTTCCTCTTGTTTAATTTCTTTTCCAGGTAGACTTTGTAACTCCATGACAACTTGTTATTAATGTTTTTGGACAAAATGATAATCTAGAAGAGTACAAGCTCGCATGTACAAGATTACATGGTGCCTACATACATAAATCTTCCACTTTTGATCATCATATTCTTGTGAATGTTTGACTTCAGTCCTTATAATTTGCTTTTAGACATAAAACCAGTCAAAAACATATCCATTAGATTGATTAAATTTTTTCGACCCGTAACAATTTAAGTTCATTTCCTTATATAATTCGAATCAAGCACATATTAGTGTTCCCTTTTTTTGGGTTCATAAGGTGGATTGGTCTCTCGTATATATTTTATGAGCATCTTCTTGGACAATATTCAACACATTGACACATAATAAATTAAAGTAATTATAGCACACAATATTGATGTAAAAATTATTTCCTATAGCGTCTTATTCACTCATCGTGTGATGGTTAGTAATAGAGTGAATAGTTGAAGTCATCAAATTAAAAGTGGATAAACCACATCTTGCTTAAGTACTAATTAGAAGATGAGATGCACCCTCATCCTTTTTTATCTATAGAGACTTCCCAAAAGAAATCTAAACAATGGAGAGCATATTCCGGGACAAGTATACCATCGGTGCCATAACTTTTGTATGACGCTTACTTGAATGCCATAATTTTGAAAAATCGACTACTTAAGTGCTATCGATGATGTGGGCGCTGAAAAAGGCGACGTGGTACTTTCGAAATGATTCTATTGAATATTTTAATGTACACATGAATTTTTCCCTTAATTTTTTTATTTATTTTGTAATTTTTTTTATTTTAATATTTTGCTTCCTTGGTTGGTGAGGGTCACCGGCGACCCTCACCGACCACCACTGGTGACCCCCGGGGGTGAGGGCCACCTCGCCTTGGACCGGGGGCCGCAATAACCCATGCCTAGGGCTGTCGCGGCCTCAATGGTGGGGGGCGAGAGCGTGAAGTCCCTCACCATATATGGGTGAGGGCCCTCATAGCCTCGCCAGCCATAGAGAGAGCTGTCCCCGACCACGGCTAAGGGTCCGATGGCTCTCACCCATGGCTTGCGAAGGTCCTCACCCACATCTAGCGAGGGCCTTCGCACC
This sequence comes from Rhodamnia argentea, assembly GCF_020921035.1. NCBI lineage: Eukaryota > Viridiplantae > Streptophyta > Magnoliopsida > Myrtales > Myrtaceae > Rhodamnia > Rhodamnia argentea. The sequence goes on along the minus strand of NC_063152.1, from coordinate 6,982,890 downwards.
CTCGCCCGCCATTGCCGAGGTCGTGACGGCCGTCTCTCGGGGTCGTCGCGGCCCCGCTAGCCTAGGGGGAGGCGGCCTTCGCCCTTGGGCCAGCCGATCGTGGCCGTCGAGGGTTGCCAATGTCTCTCGTCGACCAAGGTTGAAAAACCAACAAAAATAAAATAAAAATATCAAAATAAATAAAAAATAAAAATTCAAAAAATATTGAAAATTTAAAAAATTCCTTTTGCTCAAAAATAAATAATAGGAAATGGACAGCCTATATTAAACCTTAGTGGCTTGATATCTCGACTCTTGCAGTCTATATTGTACTTTTAAGACTTTTGGTGTGCCTCTCTCTATTAAATTAGTATAGTCTATAATGGAGAACATACTGAAATAACTTCCGATAATACGTAAATTTTTACATACATTGGCTTTTTTTTTTTTGCTCGTAAATGAATATAATTGGTAGATCTAAATATATAATAGGAAATGGACAGCCACTAGTGATGCATCCGAACAAGAAACAGGTTGATGCCAATTCTCCCTCCTGTGGGTTGATTTGTATAATGGGAACCAGTTGGCAAATTGGCAAAGAGAATCTTGTGCCTTTAAGTCAACCACGCGTTTAGAGTCATGGCCTTCACGTGTAGTACTAGTAGCAGTAGTAGCTTTGTAGCTGTAGCTCAGTAATTGCAAGAGAGTCTTCTCCGGTCCCCCCTCTCTCTCTCTTCACTACTTCGAATAATCAATTAGATTTCCTAACAAAAAAAAAAAAACCAAAAAACAAATTAATAATTAGAACTTGTAATTAACCGAACCAATAAATAATCTCTTTTAGGTGCACGTAGCCGAGCCTGAGCCTCGCGATGTGACTGTCTTTTTAGTTTACGTGCCTCTTTGCTAGATTCGTTGCGGAATTTAGTATGTATCACTTATATGGATGTTTTTTTTTCTAAAATGGTGGACTTTCGTTTCGGACATTTCCGAACGGTGTATTGAACCGGAGTCAAACTAAGTAAACGAATCGAATGAATGCGAGTGTGAGCGGGACGGGACGAGGGGGACAAGACGAGAGGGACCTGCTTCTGCTTGGTACAAGCAACTAAATATATTGGATCATCGATTAAGCCACGGATGTACGCGCAGAAGAGGCTCGTGGCATGAGTTCGATACCCAAGGCATCTCATATAGAATTTCCTTTCTTTTGGTCCAACCTAAGTTCCTAATCGACTGATGTTGAATCATCAAATTGGTCCTAGTGTTCCGGACATTTGAGATTTTACACTTATGGCCTTATGTGTGTTCGATGAACAATTACTAAAACTATTGCGGAAGCAAGTGATCGAACAAGAAAATAGATAGAATAGGAAAATATATGAGACACCTAATTTATGTGATTCGGTCGGGACGGATAGCAACAATGAATTTCACCCGACCGAAGCATGTAAACCTATTATCCGATTTATTTTCTTGTTATGTCTATTTTATTTTGTTGTTCGATTGCTTGTTTATGCAACAATTGGTATCGGAATTAGGTTTGATTGAGTTGAAGCGTAGCAGAAGAAGGAAAAGTGGAAAATCAACGGATTCAATGTGGATGATTTTGATTTCTAAAAAACTAACAAGCAAGCTCCATGTTTGATTAGTAAAGTCTCCTTCTTGGAGACATATATCTTAACAAAAACAATTATTTATGGTCACCGATTGTGGATCAACACGTCACGTATCCATGCACTTTCTCATGTGGCCACCGACCAAATGCCGGTGAAGATTTCTCAAATCCTTGTGCTCAAGGAGCTGTATAATCAATGAAGCTGATCAGCACCTAATAACCACCCATGGACATTAAAACTCAAGAAGGAACCAAAAGAAAATTCCTTCGGAGGCAAAATAAAGAGACAGCTTGCCCTTCAATGAACCAACAAGTGGAGCATCGTGTTTGATCTAATTGCTTGGTATATAGCTATGAGTCGACTGCATTTTGTTAATACATTTAAAGCTCTTGATCCCGCTTGGGAATTTACCCCTCCTTGTTTTTGCCTCACTTTGGTTGAACACAAGTAGAGTCGGCCAAGCATACAAGGTTAATCCCAAACGCAATCAAGGAGACCAGTGAGGATGTAGAATTACCTTTCTTTTTTCCAGGATAAAGTGCGGGACATTCCGTAATTGGCATGAGACTGGAAAGCTTCAAGATAGTAATCTGTCGAATTTACGATTCGATCGGACCTTCTCCAGATAAGAGAAGAAAATAGATTGCACATGTCACTACCTCTTCTCTCTCTAAAAAAGTTCGGTTGATGATCTCATTTTGACCATGGGCAGCATATATTCTAGTCAACATTTCTCTCTTATGATCGGGAACTTGAAGCACATACCGGAACGGGTTAAGTGCCCCAAAATAGACAACCTGTTTAATCGAGTCTTTCCACTCTGTGAGGAAGTGAGCGGAGAAGGAAGCAATAGAAGAAGGCCCGCACGTCACGTTTGACATGGGCATGGTCCCTTACGATATATTATGTCCAAAAAAAAAATGATGATGATGAATAAAGTTGAATGCCTTCTAGACTTGATTCAGCAAAGCTGAATGCCTTCTAGACTCGATTCAGCAAACTCTAGAATAGAGTTTAAATGCCTTCGATCACAATTTGCCTGGATCAACTAGCTTCTCTTTCGATCCGTGCCTTTCATGTCTTTTAAGTTTTGAGGACCAACTTTTCCAACATGAGCGTATCACTTGGCAAAAAATTTACTGGGGAAAATAGAATGCAAGCCCCGAGAGAAGGATCGGTGCGACGAGCTCGGTGAAAGAATATCCAAAATTGAGACGGTGCATTTCATCTTTGCTCTGACTAGGGGTGTGCATGGTTCAGACCGGTCCGGTCCGGGCATGGAACCGGGGATCGGACCATAGTCCCGGTCCGGTCCCGGCATGAAACCGAGGACCGGACCATAGTCTCGGCATGGAACCGGGGACCGGACCATAGTCCCAGTCCCCATATTTTCGGGACCAAGGTCCGGTCCCGGTCCCGGCCCAAAGGGACCGCTAACTATTGAAAATCTAATCAACTTAATAAACTATGTCATGGTAAAAACATAGCGACTCGCTATGACTTTTATGATCGACGAACTTGACCAAAATGTTCGAATTCACTACCAAATCCAGCCATTACATGATAAAAACATCACCAACCGCACTCAAAAAAGCCTGCAGAGAGAAAAGATGACCAAAAAACAAGATGGAAAATAAGACTAAAAAGAGAGTCTTGAGGAGGAGAGTGCGATCATGCAAGGTTGGGAAAAAAATGGGCGGTGGACTTTTATTATTCTGTTTTGTTTTCAAATTTTTTTTTTGCAATTGTATATATTTATATATAAATAATTATATATTATTGGATGTCCAGTCCGGGCCGAGCAGGTCCAGTCCTAATACAAGAAACCCGAGGACCGGACCGCCCGGGCACCGGTCCCATTTATTGGGACCGGGGACCGGACCATCCACCTCAAGGACCGGACCAACCCGGCCGGTCCGGGCCGGTCTGGGGCTGGTCCGGGCAGATCCGGTCCTGTTTGCACACCCCTAGCTCTGACCCTCCTTTGATTTTTGAGTTCAAGTCTCACGGAAAAAAGAATCGAAATGCCTCTTAGGAAACAGAAAATGCCCAATTGTTGACCATTCTCTTGTGATTTGATTTATACAAGGGTTAATACCACCAAAATCCCCACATTGGTACACCTATGATAAATTTATCTCAAATTATTTCTTGATCACAAAAAACTTCAAAATGATGTACCTACCCAAACTAGTACAGCTGCAAAAAATTTATCATCCGTTAGTTTCGTTAAATTTTATCGTCAAATAGTGAGTTTGATAACACATGAAAATTGTCGGGTGTACACGTAACCCTCTACATGTTACATGTGTATCAATTTAAGATTTTTCGTGGTATTTATCGTTCATACAATGGAACCGCACTAAAAAGTCAAACTTGTCAAGCTACGTAATAAATTAGTAATTCATTCTCTGGAATTGGCAACCACATGCTTATAGTCACGAGGAAATATTGGGTTACATGAAATATTCTAAGTCAACAAAATAACACTATATTAATTGACCGACACATGTCCAGTGGGAGCCCGCATTTCATATTTTCCACATGACTTCGTCAAAAAGTGGGCTTTAGAAAAATAAAAAAGCAAAAGAAGAGATATAAAGCCAAAAGGGAGAGCTCGCACTAAGAGAGAGAAGAGGAAAGAAGGGGAAAGGAAAAAGGAGCATTTTCGATCCGCAATATCCGGTGAGGATATGTGTTTGTCAAATCGAAGTAATTTTTGAAATTATGACACAAATTCAAAATTATGTGAAATTTGAACTGTGAAATCCAATTAGAATTATTAAGTTGTGGAATTATACGAAAATCATGAATTATGACGTTGTGAAGTTATGAGATTTCATTAAGAGTTGATTTGAAGTAACGTTTTAGTTAGAGCAAAATTTTCGAACTTTGCGTGCGAGCTCCACGTTGCAGATAGCTTTGAATAATCGCTTTGCGCAAGTAATTTGTTACTGCCTGGTAATTCTTTTGTTAGCAATTAAGCTTCGTTTTAGCCAATTCGAAATTGAGGTAGTTTTTAGCTTGGTTTTGACGTTGATTCTCCTTTAATTAACATGATTACGAGATGGTCGGCTCAAATAATTATGTTGTTGGGGGCATTCTCAACCGAGTAGTGTTATCTCTTCAATAAAAAGGATTAGACATTTCATAGATCGTTTTCACTATATCAAACATATATATATCCTTTTACAATATAATAACTTATGTTAATCAGATACACAAATCAATACGAATAACCTTTTTACAATCCCTTCATAATTCTCAAACCATTTCACAATAATCAACTCCCTTCCCTTTGATTTGATACCCATCTTTTGCTCTCCGTGGCTTTCTCACGCGTGCCCCGACAATTTCTGTCTCTCCGTCTTTTCAATTTTTCCTTTTTACCTCCTCCACGAGAATCTCTCTCATCTGTTCTTTTTTTTCTTTCTTTTGATGATCACTTCTCAATTTTTTTATTTTTATTTTTTATTAATTTTTTCTCTCTTTTGCCGATCACAACGCTCTCTCTTTATTTCTCTTTCTTGGCCGCGAAGAAAAGCTCCACCCTTTTCTTTTTCGAGCTCTCCTTGCAATGATCATTTGCTGAAAAGTCTGCCGCCCCACTTGACCGTGAGTTTCGGTCCGAATGCTAAAATATTCAACATGGAAGCTGCGCGCTCTCTTGAGTCTTGAATTAAAAAACATTCAGGGTAAAATTACTTAAATTTGAGGGTTTTAGGGACTATAACTATATTTTCTAAATAAGAGCATGAAGTATCCTTATTTGCTCAAATAATTACCTAAAGTGCCTTCATTTTTTCAAATAAATGCCTAAAGTGAATCTTGTTTCAAACAAGAACTTGAAGTGCCCTCATTATTTAAGAGAATGACCTAACCAAGTGTGACGTTCCATGCCTGCCACTTACTAAGTACGCGCTCTGCTTTAATATGTTATTACATATATAATATATGGCGCATGCGGAAGACTATCTAAACAAGTGAGGTCAACATACAAGTGCATACAATAGGGTAGGCATGCCTAAAGTGTGTCGCCTCATAGGGTTTCACTATCGACACCTATTATAAACAAACATTCACCGACATGTAACAAAGTAATCTAATTATAAAACCTTTATGTACATCATCCTTTTAAATGAAAAGTTTACATTGGGAGGATCAAAAGAAAAATCTACTCCAAAATACTATCCACAGTCACCATCAGCATGCTCTAGCACCGCCACTATCATCCGAAGACACAGGAACCAAGGTATATGAAAAAGAGTTCAACAATGAGAGTGAGCTAAAAGCTCGGTGAGTATAGTTCCAGCTAGCCAACCATCAGAAATGCCAATCACCCAGCAAACAAGACATCAACCGCAATAACATGGCAAGATCAATCTGGTAACAACCACGATAAGCAAAAGCATCAAGATCATCAGCTCACCCATGTAAGAGCATTGCCGACTTTCTCACATGAATACATCAGTCATCTTGCCTAGCAGGCCTTGAATTCCTCTAATCCAACACCTATAATACCTTGTACAACTCAAAATAACCACATGCGAATCAATTCGGGGGTCCTTCGCTCGTCCAAATCATCAATGACAAGAACTTCGAACGGCCGACCACTAATCACCGCCCACCTCAACGAGCAGCCCACCATTATCATGAATTCAACCCTCAAGAGTGCCAATCAAGCAATTAGATATGACGTGCAAAACCAATCGATAGAGTCATGCCTAAGCCGAATCTCAGCTCTCTCGGCCACTACTAATCAACATCCGATTTCGATGATCCAACCATTAATTCCATGAATCCCGTTGAGAGCGCGCAATAGAAGTTGGATACCTTTACCGGGGAGATCATCAAGTGGGAGCCTAAGTCCGAGGCCGTTAACATATCTAATTGGACTCACTTTCATTCAAAAACTTAAGCCAATGAGTTATATGCCAACTTGGATATATTAATTGCTCTACACTATATTAATTCTCCAATATGGGACTTTTCTAACACAATTCACGCGTGCGTACTAATAATCTGTCCCTCACGTGAGCTCCAATGTTAGGTTTGCTCCCCCTCATTCTAAATATCCTTTCGCACCAACTTATCTCAACTTGAATCTTCATTAACGCCCATCGGGCCCGCATTCTTGCACCACAACGCCCACCAGCCCGGAAATCGCATTGGCCACCCTGTTCGTTGACGGCGCATTGCCTTTTGTGTTGATCATAAGTATAAAATCTAACTATTAGTGACATGCCGCTTCGGTAGAATTTAGCATTGTGCAGAGACTAAACGTTGTGAATTAGGATAGCTATTAGCTTCCAATTACTTCTGGATATCCGTAAAAAGAACTATACTAATCTCCCTAGTGAAATAATGCATAGAGATTCAAATTCGGGATGGAGAATTAGAATAGCGGTAGTCGAATAAAAGAGGAGATAATATAGCATAATGTGACTAGCTTTCCCACCATTCGGGTATTGAACCTAATGGTGCTTGAAGTACTTTTCATTCGGATGGTCAAGTCTTTCATCCAATCGCTATTTTGTTGGTACACCTAATCTTTGTTTTTGCAAAAACAATTATGGTTGTGATCATTTTAACTTGTGCACTCTGTTGTGTCGGATTTTAGTTTGCACAATGGAGTCCACTTGTCATTAACATACTTAATTTGGCTATCCACTTCTCCTTTTCCTTATTTTCTCCATTTTGCTCTCTCACGAACTCAATCAAAGGAACTGCTTTGAGCTCCACCATTGCGCGGGAAAATTATTTAAGATGTCCAAAATTTATTGCATTGGTACAAATTTCAGCCATAATCCTTTCAATTTGGCAAATTTAGTCATAAACCTTTTAATAATTTACCAATTCAGTTCTAAACATTTGAATTGTGTCAATTTAATTCTAGATCTTTTAATGAATTACCAATTTAGTCCTTTTGGTTAATTTTGGCAGAAAATCCTAATGTGACAACCGAATTAGAACCGACTATCCTTCATGGCATGATCAACACCGACATTAATAATATATTTTTATTTTTATTTTTTATATTTTTAGAATTTTTTATTGATTTTTTTATTTTATTTTTCTTCACAACGCCAGCAAGGCCGATGGCCCTTAGGCAAGGATTGGGGCCCTTGCTTTGCTCGGGGTCGCGACCCTTATCTAGGCCCTTGCGAGCCATACCGAGGGCAAGCCGAGTCTTGTGATGCCCTCAATGTCCTCAAGCAATCACCTGTAGTCCATTCTCATCTATCGAGTTTGTTGTACCTCGCTGTCATGTCCTCACCTCACTACCTTTCTATTTCTCCTAGGATTTTTCCTCTGCACCTTGTCGGCATGAGCCCCCAAACCCATATAAACTACATTGCACGCTCCACCTGCTGACCATTTTTGTCTCTCTGTCACGCACATTGTGTCCCTCATTGTCTCTCTCTATAGTGCTTCTTCACTAAAAGGTGAAAAATCGATAAACGACGAGCGATTCCCAAAATCTCCTCCTGGTTCTTCTGACCGAGGAAGAGCTAAAAGTAAGGCTCCTGCTGGTGCTGGATCATCTTTTTTGGTTGTGTTGGAGTTTAAAATGCTGTCGTCCATGATGGTTTGGAGGCATTGCCTTTTGGGTCATTCTTTGATATGGAGAACATTGGCTTTTATGGGTCTCCTTCACCTCTCATGGAGTTTGAGAAATTCTCTCATTTGAACGGGTTTTTTTTTTTTCGAAAATATCGTTAATTTTTTTTTTACCAATTTAAGTGATTTTTAAAAAAAATTTACCCTTTTAGGGTCCTGTGCGCCACTTTTAGAGGCGCCTCCTACAGAGGCGCACATGCCCCATTTTCTTTTTCTTTTTTTTTTTTTACTTTTTTTTATTTTTGTAGCTGCATATTTTATTCTTTTACTTTTTTTTCTTTTTATATTTATAATAACGTTTATTTATAACTAGGTGTGTCAACGGTTGGGTTCAATTCGATTTTTTAGAAATACGGAATAGAACCGAACCGTTAGGATGAGTAGCTAAGCCGAACAGAATCGCAAACCAAACCGAATACGGACCGAATAGAAAATTCAAACCGAACCGCTTACCGAACCGAAACATTAAATTATTTATTAATAATTATGTTATAAAAAGAAGGTTTAAAAAGAAAAAAACGTTACATCTATAAAGTTGTATAAATATAAATTTTATTATAAATAAACATTATTATAAATATAAAAATAAAAAAATAAAAAAAATAAAATATATGCGGCTGCAAAAATTTAAAAAAAGAAAAAAAAAAAAAATCAGGCTATGCGCCTCTTTGGGAGGTGCATAGCCCCATTAGAAGGGCACATGCCCTAAAAGGGTAAATTTTTTTTTAAAAGTCACATAAATTGGTAATTTTTTTAACCATATTTTCGAAAAAGCCCCCTTTTGAACTCTATAGGTTCCATTAGACCTTTCGTTTCCTGTGTAGGATTAGACGGAACCGAGAAACGTCACCCTTTATGTTTAGTACTAAATTGGTAGAAGTGTAATAAATTTAAAATGTAGTGTCTTTGCCGCTTGCTATTGAACAATCTCGAAATCCCAAATGACACCTTGAGCCATTGACCATAGCCCCAACCCCCAACTCTCTCTGTATCTATCTTTTTGGATGAGTTCTAGACGTCAATTCCAATGTCGGCGAGCCCATATCCGGTACTACCTGCCTTGGGCAACCCAGATTTGGTGCGAGCGACCGGTGATGCTGTTGGTAGCACTGTAGTGGCCACATCAGCACAGCTCTAGAGGACACACGAGGCTCAACAAGGACTCGATAAACAACAATGGATGCCGGGCAATTGCTCGAAGACACGACCGCAAGGTACAATGGCAATGGGCGACAGCTCGTCGACGCGAGGCATCGTCAATGGCCGTTCATAGTGGAGCTTCGAGAAAGCCTATCATGTCATGAAACAGTACTGTGGCGGGAGAGAATGGGGAAGATTAAAGATTCAGCCATTTTTCGCAAAATGATTATGGTCGGGATGCACAAGTGTACAGCGGGAAGCATCAATAAGCAGGCTACACCAAGTGAACAGCTACTAATTGTTGCCCATGTTCAAATATTTGTAAGAAGAGTATGGAAGAGTAAAACATGATCCATTTTAGACACGATAAAGGCATACGATCGAGATGTCCTTTGTTCACAGGGTGCAGAATTAAAAGTATCAAAAACAATTTAAACCAACTAGGACCTAGTGGACTAGAGTGAATCATTATGCCAATAAAATTTACACGCAACACAATCAGGACTTGCAGGAGAGAAGTTCTCTAGCAATGGTGGGTCAGGCCAACTCTCGTTGGCATCCCATGATACGGGAAGACCCAATATCTCGTATCAAGTACTAATATCGAAATTACCTGCAACCGTTGCTGACTAAACAGATGAAGTAGGCATGTTTCAGGTGAAGTGATCAATTCAATCAGATCATCATGTGCTTTCAGGAGGACCTCTGGACTCCACTACAAATACCAAGACCTGCGTCGCATGGAGAACGATTCAATAAATTGAAAGACAGATGAGATGATGCATGCATCCATTTGGTGTGTATGCTGAAAATGTTAAAAAGAAAAGGAGGGGGGGGAGAGGGGAGATTTCTTCTTTGGGAGAAAACACCACCTGCATGCAAATGCATCGCAGAATGACTTCTGGTAGACAACACCTACGACACAGGCTCGGAAAACGTATGATGCTGGGCATTCCAAAGAACCATCTTTTTTTGAATACCAAGCATTTAATCGGGAGATTTCCATGGTGACTCCAACCTGAAATCCAGCAGGCTCACCTGCAGTAAGCAGTCATCAGCACTACAAAAATAAGTCGGCGCATCTGAAAATATGGACCGAACTGTGTAGACAGAAATGATTTTCAGTTCTTCCAAGATTGGACTGCTTTTAGGTTAAATTTCAATCTTTTCCTCACATAAATTATGCCTAAGAAAGTATCAAAGATCTTTTCTCGATAACTTACAGCTGCTCACCAAACAAAAGCTAAGAGAACAAAGATAGCAAGTATTACTAGCATGACATCTACAATTAGATTCTAAAATGTGTAGGCCAGTCTTCAGTCATTGGATCGGGAAACCAAATTGCACCATATAAGCCATCTGCCGTAATCCTATATAAGTTTTCCTCAAGTCTTTCATTCTATGAAGCTTTCCTAAATTTTTCCCTTTCCGAAATGGCAAGTTCATCAAATCACTCCACCTGTTATAAAACATAATCGGGTGGCTCTGCTTTTCAAAATTAACTTTTAAAGTTAACTTTTGTCTTGCTTCACTTTCCGATGTCTGAAAATCTTAAAAAGAAAAACAGCTACTAAACTTCACCAACTCTCTTCAAGCAAATCCCATGAGAGAGATGATATGAGATCTAACATGGAGGGAGTAAAAGGAATACTATAATTCAGGGATACCATCGCTTTTCTCGATATGAATACTATGAGGAGCTTACGGAGCTGATTTGATATGAGGACTATCCTATTGCTACAACACAGAGTTGGTGAATTCTTTAAAGTGCTACTGAGAAATCCATTTACCTCCGCACCCAGTTGGAAATACAGAATTCGGAAAGCATAGGGATCTAATCTGAAGCCAATGAAAACGGGCCCTCAATCGGTGTCAACTACATCTAAGCTTTACATACTCCCTCTTTTGAAGCCCATCGGTACAATATTGAGATAAAAATACTTAAATGCAACTGTCGGTCAGGTGTATGTCATCAGGAGATGTCAATGGAGAGGAAGAAGCTTCACAAAGTGCCGAAACAAAAGAGCTCAAAAGCCTAGGGTTCTCTCGAATCTGAGCAGCAAAAAATGGAGCAATGTGCTTGATCAACGACATTTTTGTGTTATATGGATGTCTCTTGCTCCACTTTGTGGATCTGGAAACAGAAAGAACCATCATCAGAATTATTCATTTACTCCTGTCTCCAGCTACTTTATACTATTCCGATGTTATTGAGAAACAAAAAAGAAACAGCTTTGTCTATCGACCAGAGAAGTCACAACTCATACAGTATCAAATGGGGGCTTGTAAAGACAACACAAGGTGAGACTTCACCTCAAGGAGATATGTGCGATTATGAGATGAGATCCAGGTTATTACGATGAGTGAGGGTTGTTTGAATGTGAATTTGATCCAGTCACAGAAATCAATATTTCCAGCTTTTGCAAACATGCATGCATGAACTGCAACCAGTACTGACTAAAATTCGCAACATCAATCAATTCACTAAGCTTAATATTTTAGCTAGACAAATTTGTACGATTTTAGTAAATTATTTCCATCTTATTTCAGCAAGATATTACTTCTCTACAAGTTCATGAGGACACGCCAACATTTAATCAATTTAAAGTTCAACGAGTCGGATTAATACTGAAAGAATAAGGATACGACTGCCGATCCTTTTGTCCCCGGAGGAACTTTACAGCCAGAAAGCATTGCAACGTTGAGATTAACCACTCAATAAAGTGCTGACCATATAACGCCCAACATCTACGGTTTAAGATTTAAACCAACAGCAAATTGACATGAGACTAATTGCATGTTGACGACACCGGGATCTTAGAATCTAGTAATCCGAGCGCGTACATGACTACAATCTAAATCAAACTCTAAACTCATCATCTCACATGAAATGAACTATTACTGAAAGATATCTCACAGAGGAGTTTCACAGTCTATAAGATAAAATCAACAGCAAGTGATGTTACAAACAAAAGGTAACAATCCAATCAATTTCAAAGATAACAAGATGATGCAAGAGAGCTAACGAACATGCGAGAACTTTGCTACAATGGATACCGGCGGTCGCTTATGACATTAGTAGATGCAAGTTATGCCCGACTTGTCTCAAACCCATGAACTGGGATTTTGTATGTGTGCGTGTGTGCGTGTGTTCGACATCTCGATTAACGAAATTCACTTTTTCTACATAGAAACCAATCTCCCAAAAGTATGTATCGGCTCTGAAACCATCTGAAGCCTTCACAATCCTCTAGCAACAAGATGCGCATCTCTATGTTCACGCCGTTTTGGACTTTCATTTCGATCATTCGCCACAACCGAACAGCAAGTGACTTGACATCATTCATCCCACCAATCTGACTTCATTCACAGGGCTCGCACCTCGCGGTGCGTCCGGATGAACGCCCCACAAATTCCACCAACAGTCGTGCGGTCAACTTTCAGCAATATCATCACAACGGCCACGGATAGAGAGACAACTACGCAAGTAGCGAGACGTATAGAAGGTTACCTGATCCAATTTCAGCCCGGTCTTCGCACGAATCAAAACCAAGTGCGGGAAAGGTGACGCTCCGGAGATAAGGGAGGACTCGCTTCACGGGAGGGGATTGCACCGACTGAACACCAGACATCTCCTCTCTACCTTCGTGGAACTTTCCGCCTTCACCGCCCTCCTCTCCACCACCGTCGCCTCGCGGAGTGCGACCTAAACTGAAATTCCCATTTTGCCCCTCTCGTTAACTTTGGGGGTAAATAGGTTACCAACTGCCAGTCGCGCAGAAGACACAGCAAGTCTCAGACTCTTTTGCTTCCTTCGTCCCTCGCTTGCATTTAATCAATCACTTGCAGAGTTCGAATCGGCAAAGCAGGGAACAGCAATTAAATCAAGCCCAAGGTTACTCTCTCGTTCATCTGGGTTGTGATTGTGATTATTACGAGCGTTGTGAATGCATAATCTTTTTTGCTCCTCCTGAATTGAAAGCGCAAGACAGTGTTGGGGGTCGTTCGATTCTGGGAATTTCCATTGATTTTGATAAGCTTTATGCCCCTGGACTTCTTCGCTAGCGTAGATTAGAAGTACACGATGGCTAGGCTCAATCACACTCTAGAAAAAGCGCAGGACAGTCTCGTGTACTCTCTCCGGGATTGCTATTGTGTCTGGTAACGATGCATGAGTTGATATGAAGCTTTTGTAATCCATCCATTTCTTCTGCTTTTTGGGTTGAATCTTTTGATACTGTTTAGGCTGTTTAGGAGTTCGGTGCGTCTTTAATGAGTTGTTGCAAACTTTGTAATCTGGCTCTCTGTCTCAACCTCACAGTTTTAAGCGGAGTTAATTCACGGTGAAGCAATGTTTTCGAGGACTATTTGTGGTGACTTTTTCTCTGGCACTTACAATTTTTGCTTCAAGAAATACAGATCGCGGCATTTGCAAATGCCACTCTCAAATGCCTCTAAAGAGAGAACTTTTGCTGGCATTTTTGGATGTCTTTAGCAGCATTTGCGACAATTAGCAGTAAATGTTTTCTCAACATCGCTCTGAACTTGTTTTTTCCCTTTTGCCTATAAGAATTCTATTGGCATTTACGACTACCAGCAAATAACTTAATGAGTGTTGGCAAAAGCTGCTCCTATTGTTGTGTGGTCATCATCGGCATTGTGTCCAAAATATGAAGCCAGTGTCAAGATAGTGTTCTATGGCTTATCTGGAGTGTATATTTCATAGGATTATCTGCCATATCCTAGACATGAACTAAGTCCAGGTAAGAAAATTCTTTTGAGATATTTTATGCTTTGAGAAAGAACTACTCCATTTGTGAGCTTTTGACCAATAAGCACCGCAGATGTTGTTTTCCAATGTATCAATTGAGAATGGTGTCGTGTATTAACACCAAACATTGTTATAGATACCTACTGTGCACCAAAGAAAGCAACTAATGGAATTTTCTTAGTTGGAATTTTATTGGAAGCTTTAATGAGCTGTTTTGACAAATGACAAAGCCAAGGAAACTTGTTCATCGTTCTCTCTTTTTCAGCCGTAATTGTTGCCAGGCTGTAGATAGGTTCTTTCATTCTGCTTTCTAAGTTTGTAATTTAAAGTGAGACTATCACTCTGTAAACAGAGGACTCCATAGAACTGCTTCTTTTTCCTCTTTGTATTGTGTATGTAAATACTAATTTAGCCTCATTAGCAAGTTTTTCTCCTCCTCCTCCTCCTCCTCCTCTTGTTTTTATCTTTTGTGAACAGACTCACCAGGAAGTTACTGATATCGCATTTGCATTAATATTAGCTTGATAGAAGAAGGCCGAAAAGTGAATTGCATTTATCTTTTGCTTTATGATTTAGAGCTCAGCAAATTTGGCCACTACAAGTCTGTGCAAGGTGGCTTGCTTAGATAGAGAAATGCTATGTGTCTTATGTGTGATTTACCTTTAATAACATGTTGGAGCTTCTATATGCGTGCCATGTTCTTTTCTTTGACTCTATGAACTCTAATTCTCTTTTTGTCGATGTGAATGAAGTTGGTGTAAACAGAAGCCTCATCTCAGGAAATGCAGACTGGGGTCCCACTAAATGAAGCATGTAATCTTCAAGTTCGGAAACTAGAGATCTCCGACAAAAGCAAAGGGTTTGTAGAGCTACTGCAGCAACTGACGGTTTGCGATGCTATCTCCGATGAGGATTTCCAAAAGCAGTTCCAAGAGCTCAGCTCTCTAGGCGATGACCATGTGATTTGTGTGATAGAGGATACTAGTTGTGGAAAGATAGTCGCTACTGGAAGTGTGTTCATCGAGAAGAAGTTTATAAGGAACTGCGGCAAGGTTGGCCATATTGAAGACGTGGTCGTCGATCGTGATTCTAGGGGGATGCAGTTAGGCAAGAAGGTTCTTTCTTTTCTCACTGATCATGCCCGATCTGTGGGTTGCTATAAGGTGATTCTTGACTGTAGAAATGAGAATAAAGCATTCTATGAGAAGTGTGGCTTCAAGCAGAAAGAAATTTGGATGGTCAAGTATTTCATCTAAGAAATTACCCAATTTGTTCATTTATAAGTAAGCACTTCGTGTCTAACCTCATTTTAAGTCCATTTTACCTCAATAATCTCTCCCCCGAGTTTCGATTGAGATGAGTAAGTTCAACAGATTTCTTGATTCCGATGATTCTACGGCGGAACTTGCATTTTCTACTGTGAATTTGGATACCTGGGTGCCCCTTCTAATTTCATCTGTTCATTCACACCTCCTTGCCTTTTGTGTTGATCATGAATATTAATAGAACTATTAGTGATATGCCGTGTCCGTAGAATTTAGCATATAAGCTGTCGCCATGACTCGTATACGGGGTAAAAGTCCGAAAGTTGTGAATTAGGGTAGCTATCGGCTTCCGATTCTTTCTAAAGATTTCAGTGAAAATCTAATCTCCCAAGTGAAATAATGCATAGTGATTTAAAGTGAGGATGAAGAATTAAAATAGCGGTAGTAGAGACGTGATACTATAACACAATGTGACCAGCTTTTCCACCTTTCAAGTGTCATTGAACCGGATGTTGCTTGAAGTACATTTGATTCAGATGGTCAAGTATTTCATCCAATGGCTATTTTCTTTGTATGCCTACTCTTCGTTTTTGAAGTAACAATTATGGTTTTGATCTTTACTCTTGTGCACTTAGTACACTGGGATTTCAATTTGCACAATGGAGTCCACATGTCATTAACGTAATTTGGCTGAGATGACAACTGATATGACAATTCGTCTTGGCGTTGCTGCTGCCGCCCTCTCAATGGCCGCCGGAGCCACCTTGGGAGACGTCCTCTTCAGGTTTCTACAAAACCCTCCGGCAAGGACTTCAAAAGTGGCAGCGATTCTGCTGCTCAACCGATCTCCTGGCTCCTACTATACCATTGAATTAACGTGTTCGATTTCCTGGTTGTCCCTTGGAGTAATCCGCCACAACCGGCAAAAGTAAAGACGGTACGACGTGTTTGAATTAATAAAAAAAAAAGTGTAGCAAATATTTTACCGCCCTATTTATATGTTGATTCAAAGTTCACATCGCAAAATGGTAATGGATTTCCTTTTTTTTTTTTTGGTAAAAGTAAGATATATATTGACTTAAACCAAGGCGCAACTATACAAGAGCAAAGGGAGCCCGACACTACAAAAAGGGGGTCTTGCACTCATGATGACACTAGTCGGTGTCATTAGGAGTGCAAGAGTGTCGTGGATCAAAGAAAGGGACAAGGGTCCCTAAAGAAAAAGAGAAAGAGGCGTCCACAACATCTCGGTCAAAATACAACCGAAAGAGGGTTATAGGACGACCCTCAAATCAGCAAAAAATAGTCGGATCAATAGCCCAAGCGGCTTGCATTCTTCTGTTCCGAGGCGTGTCCTCAACGTGCTTGAAAGTGAGCGCTTTATACTTCACAACCTTCTCAAGATGCATCTTAATGGCAGGTAGATAGAGAGTTTGGTTACGGAACAAGATTTGGTTTCTCACCTTCCAAATAATGTGGCAAAGTGCTCCAAAGGAGAATCGGGCTATCTGTTGGTGGAAGCTGCGGCCACCTATATGCTGCATGGCCCGGTGCGGGTTATCTTGCCAAGGCATATTATACCACGCAAGGTTGCACTTGGCCGCCCAAAATGAAGCAAGAATGGCTGTGTGGTGGCAGGCAAAGTATAAATGGTCCACACTATCCGGTCCGCATCGACAAAAGGCACATGCTGCATCCGAAATCCGGTTGTAAGTAAGCAGTACCACTTGAGTAGGTAGTCGGTTCCGCATGGCCAGCCATAGATGGAATGAATGCCTAGGGGCAAGTGAACGATTCCAAATGAAAGCATGCCAATGTACTTGTTGTCCTCTCGGCCTCATGATGCTCCAGGCGGAAGCTATGGAGAACTCACCTGACGAGTGACCAAGCCAAGTAAGGCGATCGGAACGGCTCTGGTCAAGGGGTGGGATCTGCTCGGGCCATGCCCGAATGGTGTCCACAATCTGTGAATAACGACTAGGGGAGGCAAAAACATCAGCAACCGTAGCACTCCGAGGGATGCCCGAACGGTAAATGTCGATGTTAGAAAAAACTTTGTTAAGCGGGCCACGTGGATGCCAAGGATCAAACCAAAAAGAGACATTGCATCCTCTGCCCAAACGCCAAGTAAAGAGATGCAAAAAATCCATCCTCGGGTCAAGTATCTTTTTCCACGCCCAAGAACAGAACGTCGGCTTAGTGACAATCCAGAAATTCTTGTTCTTCAGAAACGTGGAATGAATCCATTTGCACCATAACGATTCCCTGTCTGTGAACAAAAGCCATATATGTTTAAGCATTGCTGCCCTATTGCAATCAAGAAGTCTCCTAATACCGAGACCCCCCTCTTCTTTGGGAAGGCAGACATCATCCCAAGAGACTTTCGCACCCCCAACACCAAGTCTTGGCCCCTTCCAAAGGAACTGCCTTAGGATTCGTTCAATTCGAGACAATACTGCCTTGGGTAACATAAACACAGCAGCCCGGTATACATGGATTGCATGTAGAACTGACCTGATGAGTTGAAGCCGCCCCGCAAAGGAAAGAAAACGTTGAGTCCAAGATTGAGCTCTAGCCGTTATCAAGTTCACTAGGGAGTCACAATCGACTTTTGACAGTCTTGATGCTATAACAGGGACACCTAAGTATCGGAATGGCAAAGCACCTTCTTGGAAGCCAAAGACATTGAGGATTGCTCCTTTCGGCTCCCTAGAACCCCCGGAGAAGAAGATCTCACTTTTGGACAGATTTGGCCTCAGACCAGCCCATGTAGAGAATGTGTCTAGGCCATCCTTTAGCAATAAAGCCGTTGCTAGGTTTGCCTCCACGAAGAGTAATACATCATCAGCAAAGAACAGATGTGTGAGTTGGGTAGGTTTGCACCTCCAAAAATATTTAAAACCCGGCTGCCGAGTTTGCGCCTTGATGATACCGGAGAAGATTTCCATGATTAGTGTAAATAGATAGGGCGACATAGGATCCCCTTGTCGTATACCCCTCCCAGCAGAGAAGAAACCATGTAGTTCCCCATTAATAGCCATAGAGAATTTGGGGGTTCGAATACAAGTCATGATTAGCCTGGTAAATGTTTCAGGAAACCCGAATGCTTGCAATACCACTTCTATGAAGTCCCAATCGACCGTATCATAGGCCTTACGAAAGTCGACCTTTATAGCACATTTTGATTCCTTCAAGTTAAAAAAAAAAAAGCCAAATAATTAGCTTTTTCTTTTCTTGCAAAGATGTCATAATGCAATTAATTATTTATAGATTTCTTTATGTTTTACTTTTTTTTCACTGAGCCAGCAAGTCGACCGGCCAACGAGCAAGGGCCACGACCCTCCACCCGGGTCATCGGCCCTTGGGTGGGTGGAGGGTCGCGGCCCTCACCGTGTTCTGCGAGGTCTTGGGTGAGGGCTCACGACGCCCTCATCGGCCACAGCAAGTGCGTTGTGAGCCCTTGTTGGATGCGGCGAGGGTTGCCAACCTTGCCCGAGCCGATGAGGCTTTGCAGCCCTCGCCTAGAAAAAAAAAGGAAAAGAAAATCAAGAATAAAAATTAGTTAAAATAATAAAAATAAGAAACTATGCAAAGTTTGCCTCGATTGTGCCATATAGGACGAATGACGCCGATTGGACCGCCATGTCAATGATGCCTAACCAAATTAATCGAATGGACTACATTGGTCATTAAAATGTTTGAGACTAAATTAGCAAATCTTAAAAATATTAGGACTAAGTCAGTTAAATTAAAAAACTTATGACTGAATTAGCATAATTGATATAGATTTAAGATTTTTTTTTTTTGATAATTACTATGCAAGACCTTTGCCCATTTGCCATTGACCAGCCTCAGCAACACCCAAGCACACAACTCTATTTCTTTCTTTTTGGATGAGTTCAACACGTCAAATCTATTTTTGAGGATGCCTTTGGTGACCCAGATTTGGGGTGACCGGCCGATGATGCCACTCCTCGCATCAGCATAGCTCCACAGGGCAAAGAGGGACAAAGACCCAAGACTCGGTGAGGACCCAACTGACGACAATGGACGACGGACGACTGCTTGAGGACATGACGGCGAGGAAAAATGCTGTGACGGGAGAGACCGGGGAAAATAAAGATTTTGGGTGTTTTTTGAGCAAAATGCTTACAGTCGGATGCACGAGCGAACAGTGGGAAGCACCAATAAACAAGTTACAGGCAGTGAACAAATTCAAATCTTTATGAAGCCCTCATTAACAGATGAAGTACGCCTGTTTCTGGTGAAGTGATCAGTTCAATCAGATCATCATTGGCTTTCAGGAGGGCCACCAGACTCCACGACAGGACACCAAGACCTGCGTCACATGGAGACTTGCAATTAGGCAAAGAAAACGGCACACCTTCAACCTCTGCGGCAAGTGATATAACCTAAGCACATCCAACAATGAAGAGGCAACATGTAAGAATAAACATAATTCACTCTTCTTTTCAAATACAGTTACAAAAAAAAAAAAAAGAACCAGTGAAATTTATGTTTCAGAACTATTTCGTTTCCCACCTGAACGACAGATTGAGTGATGCCAAAGCTTTTGAGTGTTGAAATAACAGAGTTTATATTCTGGAATCATGATTATTCACTATTGAGAAGATATAGACTAACCCAACGCCAGCTATTTTTCTGCTTGGTCTTTTGGTAGTCATTCTGAAGGCACAATGTACATTTGCAGCACTAGACATCATGCAGAGTAGCAAAGCATGTGAGCCAGATTCCAGTGTGATAAAATTTAGTATGAACTTCCTCAACTCCAGGAAGAGGGACCATCAACTATCCATAAGTATGAATACAAATTGGTTGAATTAAACAATTTGCTCACCCGAATGCCCCAATTACCAATCAAAAGCTTAGCCGCGTTATGCAGCTTCCAAAGCAGTCCCTCTACTAGGCTGCCGTACCCTCTGTAAAACTCTTAACCAATTCTGAACAAAACAGTTAGTTCGCCTTTTCGTAGAGAACTTCCAACTCAACTTCAGTCAAGGATGAGGCTTCAATCACCAGCTGCCTCATCATACTGAACGACTCTTCTCAAAAGCAGCGATAGCAAAAGAGGACTCGAAATCTCCAGTGGGAAACCCTCATCAAGCACATCCCAAAAGCAGCGATCGACCACAATTTCCCTCAAACGTCTGGAACACAGCTTGACGTTTTGCTTCAAACCGAGGCATTCCTCCAACCTAAGGTACTCGAGAACAGGGCTACCCTTCAAGATTTCCTGCATCACCTTATCCGTGATCCCCGTGCCGCATATGAACAGGGACTTGAGATTATTCCAAGTGACACTCCTACTAAATGGGAGTGCATATTGTCATCTATAAGAACGAAACTCTCTCAACATCAAAACAGAATGAATCTCGGCCAATCACCGAATCTCGCATTATCATCAGTGAGCACACATCGCAATCCCTTTCTCTAGTAGATTCGTCAACACTATGTACAGAGACGCAAAAAATAGGTTGAACAAGCTCTAAGATCTAGATTTAGATTGGGAGGGGTATGATGAGCACATAGCGCCTCTAATGAACTTCCAGATCTAGATCTAAATAGGGAGAGAAGAGCTCCAAGATTTAGATTTAGATGGGGAAATGTGAGCTTTCGAAACTCAGCGAAGTTTTATAAATACTTCCAAGGCAGTAGGAACTCACTGTATTCCTCCCTGATTTTGTCGGACTTGTTGATCCGGTTGATTTTTAATGACGAAAGTGGGAAATACACGCAACAAGCGAAGACGAGCATCAACAACGAGCAAAGAAAAAAAATAGATGCAAATTGTAAAACATTCCCAGATTAGATCAAAAGAAATAATCTCAACTCAAGTTAAGAAGGTGGAGCCTCCCACAAGTGTTTTCTCATTCAAGGGTGCTTGGAGTGGAAGAAAAAAAAAATGAGAACCAGAGAGAGGAGGGTGAGGAGAACAATTGCTACTTGGCCATGGCCGAGCTCTCGAGCAATCCCTGCGACGCTCGAATAACTAGTTTAGACTGTATTCAACATCTTATTTGTCCCGTTCGGATTTTAAGGAGATGAATTTTCTTAATTTGGACGAAATAGATTGAATTCGTCCTCCATATTTACGAACCAGAGGTACTCATAATAATTCGCAACTGGATAAATCTCCGACAAGAAAAAGCGGATAAATTAAATCGAACCGATTAAAAAGTAGCATCAATTTCGTTTCCATTTAAATTTTCCTTATGGCAGGTTTTCAGATTGGTAGGGTTCGATTGAAAATTTTGCTTTAAAAAAAAATCATCGTTCAAATATGATCACAATAACGAGCAAGGTGATTACGTAAATTTCAATATTTACGATTTATACCTTAATCTTTCTTACCGAATAGCTTTCTAATCCCATTGTTCTTTCATAGACCAAATCATTCGAACATTTATTCATTTTGTTTGATACATTTAATTTTTTTTCCACAATTTTCTCACAATGAATTTCTTTTCTCTTTTCTAGTACTAGTAAATAACTTATCCTCACTAATAATTAAAATAAATTCACCTAATTGAGTGAGTCCATTGTTATACCATAAACTAGACATCAAGCCACGCATTGTATGGGTCCGGGAACAAGTAGTATACATTAAAAGGGAATATGCTAATCAATTGGAAGATATTTTATATATATATATATATATATATATATATATATATATATTTGTGATAGTTGAATAACTTTTCTATTGATATGCTTCTGTTCTTCGCAATTAGAAGATGAAATCCATCGACGTCTAGAATGCTTATTTCGCTTGATTTGGTAAGCGGTCGGACCAGGCCCACTCGGCCCCAGCCACTCGGCCCATCCCAACCTCTAAGGCAAGATGTGGGCCCCGGTCATCTCCGATTATATGAGTTGGTCAACCGCTTGCGGGTGTCTGACCCCTCAAACAAAAAAAGAAAAAGAAAAAAGAAAAACTGCTTGGGGGTGTGTGTATAAATATATTCTTTTTCTCTTTTTATGGGAGGACTTTAAAACATATTGGCATCGCAAATTAATTAAATGATTAGTCCTAATGACAAAAGATTAGTTGGCTATAATCTCATCATCTTGAATTTTTTTCCATTTTTTGAGGGGTCCCAAATATTATTTGATTAGATATTTGAGAAACACATTAATCCTCGACCCTCGAATTGCTTCCTGTTCGCTTTTTTTTTTTTTTTTTGAGCTGACTTGCCCCGGCTTCGAAGTTTTCGATGACTCATTATCTTTCTCGTTTAGAGCACGTCGCAGCAGACATGTTTGATAGCTCTCACGAAATTACATAAGTGGGAACATTCATAGGACAGATAGAGTAACAAGTTAGTACAATAAGGTGCTAAAAGTTGAGAAGAATTGAAATTCGAAGCCATTATAACGGAAGGCAAATTGATCATTTTTAATCCGAGAAGCTCTTTTGAAGGCTCGATTGGCTGCTCAAGAAAGTTTTTCGTGTCTTTTGGAACACAGCGAATTCAATTATCCGTATCGCAATTGGCGTTTTTTTTTTTAAATCGAAGAGACACTTCCCAAATCTCTCTTAGAAAATCACATTTTTTTGAAGTATCTTTTCTTACCATATATGTGTGTAAAATTTCTTCTTGTTTTGTCAATATTGCGTTCCATCAATAATAATTCAAATATTTCAGAATAATATGATTTTGCAAAACCTTACAAGTTTCTATTTTTTTTGCACACAAGCAACATGTGCCCCCCCTCCTAGTAACAATAGATGAATAGAAGCAATTTCTTGGATGCACATTAAATTATGCATATACGCAATAAGAAAAGGTAAGGAACGATAACAAAAGTAAGTTTTTAAAGGCTCTTAGAAAGCTAAGCATAGATATTAAATAAACAAAACCCTATGTGGTACCTTGAAAAACTCTCTCTCTCTCTCTCTCTCTCTCTCTCTCTCTCTCTCTCTCATATATCTATTTTGCGGTATAAATTGAGTGTCTTTTCCCATCAAATCTACCGATGCCGATAGATTTGGAATTTCAAAGAAGGCTTACTCTATATATGAACCCTCTCTCTCCTTATGGGCACGCATGGCAATAATTATGCTTCAAAAATCAACTACTGACCAAAAGTTGATTTTTGTACTTCTCCTTCCGAGTATAAGTTAATTTACTTATGCTCTAGAAGTTAGTTTTTTATTATAGAAAATAGTTTGATAACAGGACAACAATTTCTACTTCCGGAACAGAAATTTATTTGGTAAAGGTTGAAAATTTTTACTTCTAGAATATTATTAACGCAAAATATTTTATGAAAAAATTATTGTCGGGGGTCGAAAAATTTCTACTTCATTTTAAATTTTTTGAACTTCTTTAAAAATAATTTTTATTATTAAAAATATATATTATTATTTATTTATTTTTGATGACTAGAGAAGGTTACCCGACAGTGGCGGTAGGTGGTGGTCGTTAACGGGCGGCAGCGAGGGGCAATGACGGTTGTTGGTCATCGGGTGGCGGTGGTCAGGGGGGCCGGTAGAGGCCGGAGGCGATCAACAACGGGCAATAGCTACTGACGGTGGTCGTGACGACGGGGGCAACGATGGAGACATGATTGGGAGAGAGGCACTAAAAATGAAAGAGGCTAAAATGAGATATATATTGATGTTGAGAAATTTCTACTTCTTAAAGACAAGTAACTTTTTTTACCTTCTGGAATTGGCTTAAAAACAACTTCGGATGTAGAAATTGTCTTCAAAAGTAGAAATGAAATTTTACGTAACAAAACTGATTTATGCTTCAGAAATTGCATTACTAAATGGATTTTTGCCTTAAAAGCACTTTCGGAGTAGAAATTCAATACTAGAAGTATTACCATGCGTGCCCATATTACCCATAATCTATTCAAATGATAATTATACACCATCCTTTGAAATCATAGAACATGTGAAGTTTACTTTTTAATTGGTTTTTGCTTGATATTAGGAGGCATCCATCCAACATTGCCTATTTTTTTAATAATAGGTTAAAGACCATTAAAAATTCCAAATTGATACCTCATGATACATTTAATTCAAAATAATTTCGTCTGGCAAAAATTTCTAAACTAGAAACCATAACACATATACCCCAACTACCTTTCATCTCACAAAAAATCTCAAACGGGTCCCAAATTTACTATTCCTTAGATTTGCGTCATAGATTTTTTTTTCCCCCAAAATTACTTTAGAGCAAATTTATCACATGATGTCAACTTCAAATTTTTTTTTGAAACGAAAACTATTTTGGGGTAGATGATTCATTGAATACCAATTTAGGACCTTTTGGGATAATATTTTGTTCCCCTAATAATACTAACTAGTCTTGACTGATAAGTTTCATTTAAGTAGAAAATTCTTCAATTTCTCTTTGGTGCAAAGCAAATTTAAAGAATCTTTCAACTTCACAATTCGGCCCAGGAATTTCAATAACATTCTTGCCTTATATAAGATGTAAAGCAAAACAATATATTAAATAATTGACAAAAAAATTAATTTAGAGGGTCTTAAATACGCGTGTAACTCTTTTTTTTTTACAAAAAAAAAAAAATCAATCATTCTAAATATCGTACCCTTTTCACAAAATTTCTCAAAAGATATAAAATAATTTTTATGCCATTATTTGGATTCATTTAATAAAATAACCCCACAATCTACCAACAACTCTCTCGACAGATGATACTCGAAATCTGAATTGTGTAGATTTGCGTGACTTGATTTGGCTTCTGTGTCAATCCACCAACACCATCATAAACTCTCCAAGTCCCTCAAAATCCATTCTCGGCGAGGAGATGGCGCCGCCAGACGCCAACCCTGATCTCTCCTCCTCTCCACCAGAGGCGGTGGGGGTTGATTACATCAGCCCCCTGCCCGACGTCATAATCTACCATATCTTCTGCTTCTTCCCCTGCAAAGACCTGGTGAAGACCAGCGTGCTGTCCAAGCAATGGCGTTTGGCTTGGTCCTCGGCCCTGTTTGGTTCAGCATTTGATCAAAGGACTTTGAGAAAATGCAAACATCTTTGGACTAAAGGCATTTTTCAAAATGCAAGTAGTGTTTGGTGAATTGTATTTTAAAAACACATTTAAAAAGCAACTTTGATAAAAATGCTGTTTGGTGAAACATGAGCTTTGTAATTTTTTTTTTTTTAAAAAAACAGCGGCCGCCGGCCGGGCGGGCGGGCGGCGGCAGCGGATGGCGGCAGCGGCGGCCGGCGACTGGTGGCAGCCACCGGTGGCGGCGGCGACTAGCGACCGCCGGTGGCGACGACCGGCGGCAGCGACCGGCGGGGGCCGTGGCTGTGGCGGCGATGGCGGCAAGCAAATGTGAAAAAATTAAAATAATAAAAAAATTAGTTACATTTCGCCAAAGTCCATTAGCCCAAAGTACCTCCAGATAGCATTTGAGATGCAATTGTATCTTCCCAAAGTGAGTCAAAAAATGAACCAAACAGCATTTGCATTTGGCCAAGGAACTTTAGAGCCCCAATGCTCATTTACAATGCTGAACCAAACAGGGCCCTCCACCCCGAACATCGATGTCTCTCTCTGCTCATGGCTTGTCGTTCCTTTGATGAGCAAAGCACCGAGTCTCTGCACTGCCACTAAGATAGAGAAGTTCCATGTGGACTTTTACGTCCGTACTGAATTCGATCGGTGGTTCCACTTTGCCGCGGCACGCCAAGTGGAGGACGCTTCGTTGGTCTTTGGAGGCTCGAATCGTGTCGTACCACAATTCATGTGCGATTGCACGTCGCTGGTGAGCTTGCGAATATCGAAGGCTACTTTTCCACCGGATTTTAGCATCCACTGGCCTTCACTTAAGAACTTGTGCCTTCACGACTTTATTTTCGATTACTTTCCCTCGGAGAAGGATGTGATTATAAAAATCATGAGGGGGTGCCCTGTTCTTGAATCTTTTACGTTGCGTTCCTCCTGGCTCGAAGCTCGTGACATCTGGATTGATTCAAGATCTCTATAGACGAAACCGAGAAATGTCACCCTTTGTGTTTAATACTGAATTGGTAGAAGTGTAATAAATTTAAAATGTAGTGTGTAGTGTCTTTGCCGCTTGCCATCGAACAATCTCGAAACCCCAAACGACACCTTGAGCCATTGACCACAGCCCCAACCCCCAACTCTCTCCGTATCTATCTTTTTGGATGAGTTCTAGACGTCAATTCCAATGTCGGCGAGCCCATATCCGGTACTACCTGCCTTGGGCGACCCAGATTTGGTGCGAGCGACCGGTGATGATGTTGGTAGCACTGTAGTGGCCACATCAGCACAGCTCTAGAGGACAGAGACACGAGGCTCAACAAGGACCCGATAAACAACAATGGACGCCGGGCAATTGCTCGAAGACACGACCGTGAGGTACAATGGCAGTGGGCGACAGCTCGTCGATGCGAGGCATCGTCAATGGCCGTTCGTAGTGGAGCTTCGAGGAAGCCTATCATGTCATGAAAAAATACTGTGGCAGAAGAGAATGGGGAAGATTAAAGATTCAGGCATTTTTCGCAAAATGATTATGGTCGGGATGCACAAGCGTACAGTGGGAAGCATCGATAAGCAGGCTACACCAAGTGAACAGCTACTAATTGTTGCCCAAGTTCAAATATATGTAAGAAGAGTATGGAAGCGTAAAACACGATCCATTTTAGACACGATAAAGGCATACGATCGAGATGTCCTTTGTTCACAGGGTGCAGAATTAAAAGTATCAAAGACAATTTAAACCAACTAGGACCTAGTGGACTAGAGTGAATCATTGTTATGCCAATAAAATTTACGCGCAACATAGTCAGGACTTGCAGGAGAGAAGTTCTCTAGCAATGATGGGTCAGGCCAAATATCCTTGGCATCCCATGATACAGGAAGACCCAATATCTCGTATCAAGTACTAATATTGAAATTACCTGCAACCGTTGCTGACTAAACAGATGAAGTAGGCCTGTTTCAGGTGAAGTGATCAATTCAATCAGATCATCATGTGCTTTCAGGAGGACCTCTGGACTCCACTACAGATACCAAGACCTCCGTCGCATAGAGAACAGTTCAATAAATTGAAAGACAGATGAGATGCTGCGTGCATCCATTTTGGTGTGTATGCTGAAAATGTCAAAAAGAAAGAGAGGGGGGCGGGGGGGGGCGTGGGCAGAGATTTCTTCTTTGGGTGAAAACACCACCTGCATGCAAATGCATCGCAGAATGACTTTTGGTAGACAACACCTACGACACAGGCTCGGAAAATGTATGATGCTGGGCTTTCCAAAGAACCATCTTTTTTTGAATACCAAGCATCTAATCGGGAGATTTCCATGGTGACTCCAACCTGAAATCCAGCAAGCTCACCTGCAGTAAACAGTCATCAGTACTACAAAAATAAGTCGGCGCATCTGAAAATATGGACCGAACTGTGTAGACAGAAATGATTTTCAGTTCTTCCAAGATTGGACTGCTTTTAGGGTAAATTTCAGTCTTTTCCTCACATAAATTATGCCTAAGAAAGTATCAAAGATCTTTTCTCGATAACTTACAGCAGCTCACCAAACAAAAGCTAAGAGAACAAAGATAGCAAGTATTACTAGCATGACATCTACAATTAGATTCTAAAAAGTGTAGGCCAGTCTTCGATCATTGGATCAGGAAACCAAATTGCACCATATAAGCCATCTGCCGTAATCCTATATAAGTTTTCCTCAAGTCTTTGATTCTATGAAGCTTTCCTAAATTTTTCCCTTTCTGAAATGGCAAGTTCATCAAATCGCTCCACCTGTTATAAAACATAATCAAGTGGCTCTGCTTTTCAAAATTAACTTTTAAAGTTAACTTTTGCCTTGCTTCACTTTCCGATGTCTGAAAATCTTAAAAAGAAAAACAGCTACTAAACTTCACCAACTCTCTTCAAGCAAATCCCATGAGAGAGATGATATGAGATCTGACATGGAGGGAGTAAAAGGAATACTATAATTCTGGGATACCATCGCTTTTCCCGATATGAATACTATGAGGACATTCTAGTGCTGATTTAATATCGGGACAATCCTATTGCTACAACACAGAATCGGTGAATTTTTTAAAAAGTTATCGAGAAATCCATTTATCTCAGCACCCAGTTGGAACTACGGAATTCACAAAGCATAGGGATCTAATTTGAAGCCAATCAAAACAGGTTCTCAATCAATGCCAACTACATCTAAGCTTTACATGCTCCCTCTTTCGAAGCCCATCAGTACAATATTGTGATAAAAAATACCTGAATGCAACTGTCGGTCGGGTGTATGTCATCGGGAGATGTCAATGGAGAGGAAGAAGCGTCGCGAAGTGCTGCAGCAGAAGAGCTCAAAAGCCTATGGTTCTCTCGAATCCGAGCAGCAAAAAATGGATTTATGCGCTTCATCAATGACATTTTTGTCTTATATGGATATCTCTTGCTCCGCTTTGCGGATCTGGAAACAGAAAGATCATCATCAGAATCATTCATTAACTCCAGTCTCCGGCAACTTTATACTATTCCGATGTTATTAAGAAACCAAAAATAAACAGCTTTGTCTATGGACCAGAGAAGTCGCAACTCATACAGTATCAAATGTAGGCTTGTGAAGACAACACAAGGTGAGAATTCACCTCAAGGAGACATGTGTCATTATGAGATGCGATACATGTTATCACGATGAGTGAGGGTTGCTTGAATGTGAATTTGATCTAGTCACAACAATCAATATTTCCTGCTTTTGCAAACATGCATACATGAACCACAACCAGTCCTGACTAAAATTCGCAACATCAATCAATTCACTAAGCTTAATATTTTAACTAGACAAATTCGTACGCTTTTAGTAAATTATTTACATCTTAGTTCAGAAAGATATTACTTCTCTACAAGTTCATGAGGACACGCCAACATTTAATCATTTTAAAGTTCAATGAGTAGGATTAATTCTCAAAGAATAAGGATACAACTGCCAATCCTTTTGTCCCCAGCGGAAATTTATAGCCAGAAAGCCTTCCAACGTTGAGATTAACCACTCAATAAAGTGCTGACCATATAACGCCCAACAGCAAATTCACATGAGCCTAATTGCATATTGACGACACCGGGATCTTAGAATCTAGTAATCCGAGCGCGTACATGATTACAATCTAAATCAAACTCTAAACTCATCATCTC
Source organism: Rhodamnia argentea (assembly GCF_020921035.1). Classification (NCBI taxonomy): domain Eukaryota; kingdom Viridiplantae; phylum Streptophyta; class Magnoliopsida; order Myrtales; family Myrtaceae; genus Rhodamnia; species Rhodamnia argentea. Next base: position 6,953,307 of record NC_063152.1, on the reverse strand, counting down.
ACATGAAATGCACTATCACCGAAAGATATCTCACAGAATAGTTTCACAGTCTATAAGATAATAAACCAATTTCCCAAGAGTATGTATCGGCTCTGAAACAATCTGAAGCCTTCACAATCCCCCAGCAACAAGATGCGTATCTCTATGTTCACACCGTTTCGGACTTTTATTTCGATCATTCGCCACAACCGAACAATGAGTGACTTTGACATTATTCATCCCACCAATCTGATTTCATTCACGGGGTTCGCGCCTCGCGGTGCGTCCGGATGAACGCCCCGCAAATTCCACCGACAGTCGTGCGGACAACTTTCAGCAATATCATCACAACGGCCAAGAATTGTTGGATATCGACATAAGAACATCACACTGGCCACGGACAGAGAGACAACTTCGCAAGTAACGAGACGTATAGAGGGTTACCTGATCCAATTTCAGCCCGGTCTTCGCACGAATCAAAAGGAAGTGCGGGAAAGGTGACGCTCCGGAGATAAGGGAGGGCTCACTTCACGGGAGGGGATTGCGCCGACTGAACACCAGACATCTCCTCTCTACCTTCGTGGAACTTTCCGCCTTCACCGCCCTCCTCTCCACCACCGTCGCCTCGCGGAGTGCGACCTAAACTGAAATTCCTTTTTTGCCCCTCTCGGTAACTTTGGGGGTAAATAGGTTACCAACCGCCAGTCGTGCAGAAGGCACAGCAAGTCTTAGACTCTTTTGCTTCCTTCGTCCCTCGCTTGCATTTCATCAATCACTTGCCGAGTTCGAATCGGCAGAGCAGGGGACAGCAATTAAATCGAGCCCAAGGTTACCTCTCGTTCTTCTGGTTTGTGATTGTGATTATTACGAGCGTTGTGCATGCGTAATCTTTTTTGCTCCTCCTAAATTGAAAGCGCAAGACAGTGTTGGGTGTCGTTCGATTCTGGGAATTTCAACTGATTTTGATAAGCTTTATGCCCCTGGACTTCTTCGCTAGCGTAGATTAGAAGTACGCGATGGCTAGGCTCAATCACACTCTAGAAAAAGCGCAGGACAGTCGTGTACTCTCTCCGAGATTGCTGTTGCATCTGGCAACGATGCATGAGTTGATATGAAGCTTTTGTAATCCATCCATTTCTTCTGCTTTTTGGGTTGAATCTTTTGATATTGTTTGGGCTGTTTAGGAGTTGGGTGCGTCTTTAATGAGTTGTTGCAAACTTCGTAATCTGGCTCTCTGTCACAACCTCACAGTTTTAAGCGGAGTTAATTCGCGGTGAAGCAATGTTTTCGAGGACTATTTGTGGTGACTTTTTCTCTGGCACTTACAATTTTTGCTTCAAGAAATACAGATCGCGGCATTTGCAAATGCCACTCTCAAATGCCTCTAAAGAGAGAACTTTTGCTGGCATTTTTGGATGTCTTTAGCAGCATTTGCGACAATTAGCAGTAAATGTTTTCTCAACATCGCTCTGAACTTGTTTTTTCCCTTTTGCCTGTAAGAATTCTATTGGCATTTACGACTGCCAGCAAATAACTTAATGAGTGTTGGCAAAAGCTGCTCCTGTTGTTGTGTGGTCATCATTGGCATTGTGTCCAAAATATGAAGCCGGTGTCAAGATAGTGTTCTATGGCTTATCTGGAGTGTATATTTCATAGGATTATCTGCCATATCCTAGACATGAACTAAGTCCAGGTAAGAAAATTCTTTTGAGATATTTTATGCTTTGAGAAAGAACTACTCCATTTGTGAGTTTTTGACTAATAAGCACCGCAGATGTTGTTTTCCAATGTATCAATTGAGAATGGTGTCGTGTATTAACACCAAACATCGTTACAGATACCTACTGTGCACCAAACAAAGCAACTAATGGAATTTTCTTAGTTGGAATTTTATTTGAAGCTTTAATGAGCTGTTTTGATAAATGACAAAGCCAAGGAAACTTGTTCATCGTTCTCTCTTTTTCAGCCGTAATTGTTGCCTGGCTGTAGATAGGTTCTTCGATTCTGCTTTCTAAGTTTGTAATTTAAAGTGAGACTATCACTCTGTAAACAGAGGACTCCATAGAACTGCTTCTTTTTCCTCTTTGTATTGTGTGCGTAAATACTAATTTAGCCTCATTAGCAAGTTTTTCTCCTCCTTCTCCTCCTCCTCTTGTTTTTATCTTTTGCGAACAGACTCACTAGGAAGTAACTGATATCGCATTTGCATTAATATTAGCTTGATAGAAGAAGGCCGAAAAGTGAATTGCATTTATCTTTTGCTATATGATTTAGAGCTCAGCAGATTTGGCCACTACAAGTCTGTGCAAAGTGGCTTGCTTAGATAGAGAAATGCTGTGTCTTATGTGTGATTTACCTTTAATAAATGTTGGAGATTCTATATGCGTGCCATGTTCTTTTCTTTGACTCTATGAACTCTAATTCTCTCCTTGTCGATGTGAATGAAGTTGGTGTAAACAGAAGCCTCATCTCAGGAAATGCAGACTGGGGTCCCACTAAATGAAGCATGTAATCTTCAAGTTCGGAAACTAGAGATCTCCGACAAAAGCAAAGGGTTTGTAGAGCTACTGCAGCAACTAACGGTTTGCGATGCTATCTCCGATGAGGATTTCCAAAAGGAGTTCCAAGAGCTCAGCTCTCTACGCGATGACCATGTGATTTGTGTGATAGAGGATACTAGTTGTGGAAAGATAGTCGCTACTGGAAGTGTGTTCATCGAGAAGAAGTTTATAAGGAACTGCAGCAAGGTTGGCCATATTGAAGACGTGGTCGTCGATCGTGATTCTAGGAGGATGCAGTTAGGCAAGAAGGTTCTTTCTTTTCTCACTGATCATGCCCGATCTGTGGGTTGCTATAAGGTAATTCTTGACTGCAGAAATGAGAATAAAGCATTCTATGAGAAGTGTGGCTTCAAGCGGAAAGAAATTCGGATGGTCAAGTATTTCATCTAAGAAATTACCCAATTTGTTCATTTATAAGTGAGCACTTCGTGTCTAACCTCATTTTAAGTCCATTTTTCCTCAATAATCTCACCCCAAAGTTTCGATTGAGATGAGTAAGTTCAAAAGATTTCTTGATTCCAATGATTCCTACAATGGAACTTGCATTTTCTACTGTGAATTTGGATACCTGGGTGCCCCTTCTAATTTCATTTGTTCATTCACACCACCTTGCCTTTTGTGTTGATCACGAATATTAATAGAACTATTAGTGATATGCCATGTCTGTAAAATTTAGCATATAAGCCGTCGCCATGACAAGTATACGGGGTAAAAGTCCGAAAGTTGTTAATTAGGGTAGCTATCAGCTTCCAATTATTTCTAAAGATTTCAGTGAAAATCTAATCTCCCAAGTGAAATAATGCATAATGATTTAAAGTGAGGATGAAGAAATAAAATAGCGGTAGTAGAGACGTGATATTATAACATAATGTGACCAGCTTTTCCGCCATTCGGGTATTATTGAACCTCATGTTGCCTAAAGTACGTTTGATTGGGATGGTCAAGTATTTCATCCAATGACTGTTTTGTTGGTACGCCTAATCTTTGTTTTTGAAGTAACGATTATGGTTTTGATCTTTACACTTGTGCACTTTGTACAATGGGATTTTAATTTGCACATTGGAGTTCCACATGTCATTAACATAATTTGGTTGAGATGACAACTGACACGGCAATTCGTCCCGGCGTCGTTCTTGCCGCCCTCTCAATGGCCACCGGAGCCATCTTGGGAGACGTCCTCTTCAGTTTTCTACAAAACCCTCCGGCCAGGACTTCAAAAGTGGCCACGATTAACGCTACTCAATTGATCTCCTGGCTCCCCGCTACACCATTGACGTGTTCAATTTCCCGATTGTCCCTTGGAGAAATCCACCACAACCGTCAAAAGTAAAGACGGAGTGATGTGTTTGAACTAAAAAAAAAAAAAAAGGTGTAGCAACATCTGCCATATTTTACCACCCTATTCATATATTGATTCAAAGTTCACATTGCAAAATGGTAATGATTTCTTTTACACTCCTTCAAGTTCGAAAAAGGAAATTAATTAGCTTTCTTCTCGCAAAGATGTCATAAGCCAATTAACTATTTATAGATTTCTTTATGTTTTTCTTTTTTCTTTTTTAACCGAGCTAGCACGTCAACTGGCCAATGAGCAAGGGCTGCGGCCCTCCACCACCTCCGCACCACCCACTATGTCCCGCGAGGTCTTGGGAGAGGCTCACGACGCCCTCATCGGCCACAGCAAGTGTATTGTGACCCCTCGCTCAATGCGGCGATCGTTACCACCCTGGCTCGGGCCGACAAACGCTCTGCGGCACTCGCTTAGAAAAAAGAAAGAGCAGAAAATCATAAATAAAAAAGCATTTAAAATAATAAAAATAAAAAAATATTCAAATTTTGCTCCGACTATGCCACATAGGACAAACGGCGCCGATTGGGACCGTTGTATCAATGATTCATAACCAAAATTAATCGAAGGAACTACGTTGATTATTAAAATGTTTAATACTAAATTAGCAAGTCTTCAAAAAAATTATGACTAAATTACCCAAATTAAAAACATTTAGGATTGAATTAGCATAAATGATATAAATTTAAGATTTTTTTATAATTATCCTGCAATACCTTTGCCGCTTGCCATTAACCAGCCTCAGCAACAATCGAGCACACAACTCACTCTCTGTTTCTATCGTTTTGGATGAGTTCTAGACGTCAAATCCAATGTCATGGAACCCAGACCGGTGTTTCCTGCCTTTAGCGACCCAGATGTGGGGTGATCGGCCGGTGATGCCGCTCATTGCATTAGCATTGCTCCAAAGGGCAAACAGGGACAAACACAAGACTCGACAATGACCCGACTGATGACAATGGACGATGGATGGCTGCTCGAGGACATGACGGCGAGGTACAATACTGTGGTGGGAGAGATTGGGGAAAATAAAGGTCATGGGTGTTTTTTTTCAACAAAACCCTTATAGTCGGATGCATGAGCGAACAGTGGGAAGCACTAATAAACGGGCTACAGCCAGTGAACAAGTTCAAATATTTATGAAGCCCTCGTTAACAGATGAAGTGGGCCTGTTTCAGGTGAAGTGATACAGTTCAATCATATCATCATTGGCTTTTAGGAGGGCCACCGGAATCCACGATAGGATACCAAGACCTGCGTCGCATAGAGACTTGCAATTAGGGAAAGAAAATGGCACACCTTCAACTCTGCCGCAAGTGATATAACCTAAGCACATCCAACAATGAAGAGGCAACATGTAAGAATTTACTATGACCTTTTGGAATCATGATTATTCACTACTGAGAAGATATAGACTGACCCACACCAGCTATTTTTCTCCTTGGTCTTTTGGTAGCTATTTTGGAGGCACAATGTACATTTGCAGCACTAGACATCGTGCAGAGTAGCAAACCATGTGAACCAGATTCCAGTGTGATAAAATTTAGTATGAACTTCCTCAACTCCAGGAAGAGGGACCATCAACTGTTCATAAGTATGAACCCGAATTGGTTGAATTAAACAATTTGCTCACCCGAAGGCACCAATTACCAATCAAAAGCTCAATTGCGTTCTACAGCTTCTGAAGCAGTCCCTCAACCAGGCTGCAGTACCCTCTGTAAGACTCTTAACCAATTCTGAATAGAACAATTAGTTCGCCTTCTCATAGAGAACTTCAACGCAGCTTCAGTCAAGGATGAGGCTTCAATTACCAGCTGCCTCATCATACCGAATGAACCCTCTCAAACGTGGTGACAGCAAAAGAGGGCTCGAAATCTCCAGTGGGAAACCCTCATCAAGTGCATACCAAAAGCAGCGATCGACCACAATTTCCCTCAACCATCTCGAACAAAGCTTGACGTTTTGCTTCAAACTGCAGCATTCTTCCTACCTAAGATACTTGAGAACAGGGCTACCCTTCAAGATTTCATGCATCACCTTATCCGTGATCCCCATGCCGCATATGGACAGGGACTTGTGGTTACTCCAAGTGACACTCCTACTAAATGGGAGTGCATATTCTCATCTATAAGAATGAAACTCTCTCAGCATCAAAACGAATCTCGCCTTGTCAACGAATCTCGCATTGTCATCAGTGAGCACACATTGTAATCCCTTTCTCTAGTAGATTTGCTTTGTGCAGTGGGCGGTGCGCACCCATGCTTACAGTCATCAACACTATGTACAGAAATGCTGAAAATAGGATGAACAAGCTCTAAGATCTAAATCTAAGATCTAGATTTAGATTGGGAGAGGTAAGATGAGCACATAGGCGCCTTTAATGAACTTCCAGATCTAGATCTAGATAGGGAAAGAAGAGCTCCAAGATTTAGATTTAGAAGCGGAAATGAGAGCTTTCAAAACCCTGGGAAGTTTTATAAGTGCTCCCAAGGCAGCAGGAACTCACTTTATTCGTCCTTGATTTTGTCGGACTTCTTGATCCGGAGGATTTGCAGTAGCATGTTGATTTTTAAACAATGAAAGTGGGAAATACACCCAACAAGCGAAGAAGAGCACCAACAAAGAGCAAAGAAAAAAATTAGATGAACATTCCCGGATTAGATCAAAAGAAATAATCTCAACTCAAGTTAAGAAGGTGGAGCCTCCCACAAGTGTTTTCTCATTCAAGGGAGCTTGGAGTGGAAGAAAAAAAAAAATGAGAACCAGAGAGAGGAGGGTGAGGAGAACAATTGCTACCTGGCCATGGCCGAGCTCCCGAGCAATCCCTGCGACGCTCGAATAACTAGTTTAGACTGTATTCAACATCTTATTTGTCCCGTTCTTATTTCAAGGAGATGAATTTTCTTAACGTGGATAAAACGGATGGACTCGTCCTCCATAATGAAGAACCAGAGGTCTTCATAGTATTTTGCAAATGGATAAATCTCTGACAAGAAAAAGCGGATAAATTAAATCGAACCGATTAAAAAGTAGCATCAATTTCGTTTTTGTTTAAATTTTCCTTATGGCAGGTTTTCAGATTGGTAGGGTTCGATTGAAAATTTTGCTTAAAAAAAAAATCATTGTCAAAATATGATCACAATAACGAGCAAGGTGATTACGTAAATTTCAATATTTACGATTTACACCTAAATCTTTCTTACCAAATAGCTTTCTAATTCCATTGTTCTTTCATAGACCTAATCATTCGAACATTTATTCATTTTTTTTTCCACAATTTTCTCACAATGAATTTCTTTTCTCTTTTCTAGTACAACTAAATAACTTATCCTCACTAATAATTAAAATAAATTCACCTAATCGAGTGAGTCCATTGTTATGTCATAAACTAGACATCAAGCCACGTCGTGCATGGGTCCGGAAACAGTAGTATACATTAAAAGGGAATATGCTAATCAATTGGAAGATAACGATAAATTTTTTTTTTTTGTGATAGGTAAATAACTTTTCTATTGTGATGCTTCTGTTCTTCGCAATTAGAAGATGAAATCCATCGACATCTAGAATGCTTATTTCGCTGGATTTGGTAATCGGTTGGACCACGACTTCTCAACCCCAGCCACCCGGCCCATCCCAGCCTCTAAGGCAAAATGTGGGCCCCGATTGTCTTCGATTATATGAGTTGATCAACTCTTTGCGGGTGTGTGACCCCCCAAATAAAAAAAGAAAAAAGAAAAAAAAATGCTTGTGGGTGTGCGTATAAATATATTCTTTTTATGGGAGGACTTTAAAACATATTGGCATCGCAAATTAATTAAATGATTAGTCCTAATGACAAAAGATTAGTTGGCTATAATCTCATCATCTTGAATTTTTTTTCCTTTTTTTGAGTGGTCCCAAATATTATCTGATTAGATATTCGAGAAATACATTAATCCTCCACCCTTGAATTGCTTCCCATTCGGTTTTTTTTTTTGAGCCGACTTGCCCGGCTTCGGAAGTTTTCGTTGACTCATTATCTTTCTCATTTAGAGCACGTCGTGGCAAGCATGTTTGATAGCTCTCACGAAATTACATAAGTGGGAACATTCATAAGCTGGATAGAGTAACAAGTTAGTACAATAAGGTGCTAAAAGTTGAGAAGAATTGAAATTCGAAGCCGTTATAACGGAAGGCAAATTGATCATTTTAATCCGAGAAACTCTTTTTGTGACGCCCTGAAAAATTCGAACCCTTTTGGTGATAGAATATAGTTTACGGGATGTCTGTGGACTCCAATCTATTGTTTGAAATTGAATTCATGGAAATCTGGCCGTGGAAATTCCTAATTTCTTGAATCGTCGATCGATCGCTTTGTTTTAGAATTCGAAATTTCTATACCTAAGTCTTATTCTAGCCCAACTAAGATGGGATTGGATGAAATCGCCCTTCTTAGAATGGCCAGATGATAAGAGTACCCTTAGGGAGACAATTGACAAAAATGTTCCTGAAATTTTAGGAAATGACGATTTTACCCCTAAGTCTTCATGAATGCCAAGACAAGAAAATAAATAAAGTGGGGCCCACTCTTATCTCTTTCTCTCTTAGTCAGAGGCGGCAGCTACCACCACCCCTCTTCTTCTTCTCTCTCTTTCCCCCCCTCCCTCTTCACGCTACTTTTTCCCATAGTCGACTCTGCCCTTCTTCCTTTTCTTCTGTTTTCATGCAAGAACCACCACACTACAGCCACCCTCATCACCGCTACTACTTTACCACCTCGTCACCACCACCTCAGACCACCACACATCCACCGTCGGCCACCGTCGAGCTCAGAACAGCTGCAAGAGGCCGGAAATCCCGTAACAGCCCCTGCTCTGTCCTGCCGCGTCCGTCACTGTTCCAACAGCTTTCATGCATCATCAGCCGCCACCACCACCTCCTCCAACCACCTCAGCCTTCCTCTGACCTCCAGCCCCCACCTCTGACCGTTGGAAGCCCCCATAGAACCGCCAGAGGAGTCGAAACCGCCGCTGCCCCAGTCTACCCTGTTTCGATCCCCTGTTTCGCCCGGTTCTGTCCTCACCAGTTGTCCGCCACTCCGCCACCTTTCTCCGCCCATCTCTGACCACCACACACTCCCCGACACTCCCTTAGACCATCATCGACCACTCCACGAAGCCCCGACGCCGTTGGAACCCCGAACAGCCCTCAAACCTAAGCTGTGTTGCCTCCCCTGTTCTGGCTGACGCCCTGCTCTGCTTCTACAGCTGCTGCAGCTTCTCTTTCTGTCTCTGTCGCCGTATCTGCTTTCTGTCCCGACCACCTTCGACCACCACAGCATCCTCCAGACTATCCTCGACCACCCTGCACAGTCGTATAGCCACCTGAAGTCCCAAAATTTTGCACTACAGCCCAAAGCCGCCCCTGCCCTGTTGCTGTACAGTGTTGTTTTCAAAGTCTGACTTGGAGAAACAAGGCTTGTTCGCATAGCAAACGGACCCGAAACCACCCCAAATTTTGTACACACCTTCCTCTACCTCTCTATGACATTACCAGCTAAAGAAAATCCCCAGATTAGTTCCGAAATTTTAAACTGTACACGTTGCCGTTCGGACTGCTCAATGTGCCCGGTTTTGGGAAAACTGGACTGCTTCGCCCTTTGCCGACCTCCACGGACCACCACACACCCCCGACACCTCCCTTGACCTCTTAAGACGTCCTTGGATCATTCCCAAGCTTCGTTGTGGGCTGTAGAGGCCCGAACAGCCCTGGTTCGGTAAGAACAGTTTTTGTTCTTAGTCCGTTTCGATTCTGCTTAGACTAATTATTGCTGATCGCGACTCAAACGAGTTCCGACATGACCTCGTCGACCTGTGTGATTCTCTATTAGGTCTCGACTTCGAGGAATAGCCGTTGTTTGGTCGCATCGACGCTCGTTGTTCATCGAATCTCGGTTTGGAACCCGAGAACCATAGAGGATCATAAATTGTTGTTCTGACACCAACCGACGGTGAGTTGACCTCTAATCCCTAGTTAAGTCGCTAATTACGTTCAAAATTAGTGTGATCAGATCATCTAGGTGTTTAGGTAGATCAACTTGGGTCGGTTTAGGTTAGAACTGAATTTAGGCTAAATGGCCATAATCGAGGAGGTTAGTCGGTTATAATTGCTTGGAATGTGACTGCTTGATTTTTGGGCACCTTGATAAGAATGAAATTGGTCCTCAAAGTGATTCATTTGACAATGAATTGGCTATTTGCGTTATTTGATTAATTGGCTCAGTTATGCAATTATGTGCTATGAACGACTGAGAATCGATTGGATGCTCATTTGAGTTGTATTGACTCTATTTGGTTAGCTGGACCTTTTAATTGGCACTATACATTCATATGACCTTGAATGTCCCAAAATGCATTGAGCATGAAAATGGCAAGAGCTAAGTCTTTGAGCATAATTGTAGGAAAAAGTACACTAGAAATGCCATAACTTGTGTATGGCGTTCACTTGAATACCATAACTTTCAAAATGTTTACTTAAGTGCCATAACTTTCAAAAATTGTTTACTTGGGTGCTACGTCGGAGCAAAATCGTTCACTTACGTGCTACAGTAACTTTCCGGCGTGCCATGTCAGCTTTCCGGCGTGCTACAGTAACTTTCCGGCTGCCACGTCAACTTTCCGGCTGCTACGTCAACATGGCACTCAAATAAACAAGTTTTGAAAGTTATGGCACTCAAGTGAACGCCGTACAAAAGTTATAGCACTTCTAGTGTACTTTTCCCCATAATTGTGTGAGCATCCGGCTAAATTCAAAGCTAAGAATGAGATAGTTGCTGGATGAGTTGATTGGTCATATGATGGGATGATGATGCGTGGCTTGTCGAGTTCGTATTGTGCCTATGGAATGAACCTCACGACTCATCGGTTGCTCGACTTTCTGTGTTGCGTCATGGATCGTTGGATGCCGGTCGTAGCTTGTGACGGATCGATGCTCCATAATGGAATGCCTACTTGAGGTATTGTGTTACCATTTGTAGTTGCCGTCCCCAAGAGGTTATGGGACGATGCCTGGGTTACCGGATGTCGACCATAACATTGTGTTGCATGGATCGTACTAATAGATTCTGACATTGTGTTGTACGAATCTATTTGCCTTGTTCATGCAAAATCATCGTTAATAATTGGACTTGTATGGTGTCCAAGGTCTAACTGATGTTGAGCTGCATTATGAGTATTTGAGAATTTGACTGTTGAGTTGAATCGACATGATCATACACTACGTCCACATTGCATTATGCATGATCTCCTGTTAGGTAAGTTGCTTGTGGTTGGCATACATATATTCCATGGTCTACAATTGATCAATAGAATCTTCCGGACGAATCAATGTCCTAGCCGGGCTTAGGCATTGACTCACCGAGATTTATCTCACCCCGTCGTGATTAACCTTTTTCAGGTTCGAAATGATGGAGTTTAAGGTCCTTTTTTTTTTTTTGGAGTTGAGGCTGAAGGCCATGGTGATGTAGCTTCTTTTAGGAATAGAAGTGATGTTAACCCCGCCCGACCCCTTACCCTTTTGTTGGTCTTAGAGAGCTGCCTCGAAGAGTGGGGTTGTATATGACAGTAGCTCTATAGGATTAATTACCATTTCCTTTTGATATGGTATCGACAATTGTATTTTGGTATTTGACTGTTATGGATATTCCTACTTGATGTTCCTATCATATTTGTTTGAATGGGAGTGTATATGTTTCCGCTTGCGTATTATGGTATCATAGGTCGATAGTGTACCTAGGATTATCCATTATGACCGGAGGCGATTTGGTAGGGATGCCGCGTACTCGAGAGTCGGGGCGTGACACTCTTGAAGGTTCGATTGGCTGCTTAAGAAAGTTTTTCGTGTCTTTTGGAACACATCGAATTCGATTATCCGTATCGCAATTGGCATTTTTTTTATAATCAACGGACGCTTCCCAAATCTCTCTTAGAAAGCCACATTTTTTTAAGTATCTTTTCTTACCATATATATATATGTGTGTGTGTAAAATTTCTTCTTATTTTTTCAATATTGCGTTCCATCAATAATAATTCAAATATTTCATAATAATATGATATTGCAAAACCTTACAAGTTTCTATTTTTTTTTTTGCAGACAAGCAACATGTGCCCCCTTCCTAGTAACAATAACATGAATAGAAGCAATTTCTTTGATGCACATTAAATTATGCATATACGCAATAAGAAAAAGGTAAGGAACGATAACAAAAGTAAGTTTTTAAAGGCTCTTAGAAAGCTAAACATAGATATTAAATAAACAAAACCCTATGTGGTACCTTGAAAATCTCTCTCTCTCTCTCTCTCTCTCTCTCTCTCTCTCTCTCTCTCTCTCTTTTTCCCACCAAATCTACCGATGCAAATAGATTTGGAATTTCAAAGAAGGCTTACTCTATATATGAACCCTCTGTTTTTTATTATAGAAAATAGTTTGATAGCGGGACAACGATTTCTACTTCTGGAATAGAAATTTATTTGGTAACGGTTGAAAATTTCTACTTCTAGAATATTATTAACACAAAATATTCTATGAAAAAATTATTGTCGATGGCCGAAACATTTCTACTTCATTTTAAATTTTTTGCATTTCTTCAAAAATAATTTTTATTATTAAAAAATATATTATTATTTATTTTTTATTCCGAGGGCTGGAGAAGGTCACCCGACAATGGCGGTAGGCGGTGGTCGTCGGCAGGCGGTAGCGGGGGTCAATGACGGTCGTTGAGCATCCGGTGGCGGTGGTTAGGAGGGCTGGTGGTGGCCTGGGTAGTCAACAACGGGTGATGGCTATTGACGGTGGTCGTGGCGACGGGCGGTGACGATGGAGACATGATTGGGAGAGAGGCGCTAAAAATGAAAGAGGCTAAAATGAGACATATATCGATGTTAAGAAATTTCTACTTCTTAAAGACATGTAACTTTTTTTAGCTTCCGGAATTGGCTTAAAAACAACTTCAGTTATAGAAATTGCCTTCAAAAGTAGAAATGAAATTTTACTTAACAAAACTGATTTATACTTCAGAAATTGAATTACCAAACAGGTTTTTGCTTCAGAAGTACTTTTGGAGCAGAAATTCAATCCTAGAAGTGTTATCATGCGTGCCCATATTACCCATAATCAATTCAAATGATAATTATACACCATCCTTTGAAATCATAAGACATGTAAAGTTTACTTTTTAATTGGTTTTTGCTCGATATTAGGAGGCATCAATCCAACATTGCCAATTTTTTTTTAATAATAGGTTTAAGACCATTAAAAATTCCAAATTGATGCCTCATGATACGTTTAATTCAAAATAATTTCGTCTGAAAAAAATTTCTAAACTAGAAACCATAACACATATACTCCGACTACCTTTCATCTCACGAAAAATCTCAAATGGGTCCCAATTTACTATTCCTTAGATTCGTGTCATGGATTGTTTTTGTTTCCCCAAAAATACTTTAGAGCAAATTTATCACAGGATGTCAACTTCCAATTTTTTTTTTAAACGAAAACTATCTTGGGGTGGATGATTCATTGAATACCAATTTAGGACCTTTTGGGATGATATTTTTTTCCCCTAATAATACTAGCTAGTCTTGACTTATAAGTTTCATTTAAGTAGAAAATTCTTCAATTTCGCTTTGGTGCGAAGCAAATTTAAAGGATCTTTCAACTTCACAATTCAGCCCAGGAATTTCAATAATATTCTTGCCTTATATAAGATGAAAAGCAAAACCATATACTAAATAATTGACAAAAAAAATAATTTAGAGGGTCTTAAATACTCGTGAAACTTTTTTTTTTCGACCAAAAACAAACCCATTCATTCTAAATATCGTACCCTTTTCGCAAAATTTCTCAAAAGATATAAAATAATTTTTATGCCATTATTTGGATTCATTTATCAAAATAACCCTACAATGATGCTCCTAAAACAAAGCTACAAAACAAATCTCGTGACAGATGATATTCGAAATCTGAATTGTGTAGATTTGCGTGACTTGATTTGGCTTCTCTGTCAATCCACTAAGACCATCATAAACCCTCCAAGTCCCTCAAAATCCATTCTCGGCGAGGATATGGCGCCGCCAGACGCCAACCCCGCTCTCTCCTCCTCTCCACCAGAGGCGGTGGAGGTTGATAACATCAGCCCCCTGCCCGACGTCATAATCTACCATATCTTCTGCTTCTTACCCTTCAAAGACCTGGTGAAGACCAGCGTGCTGTCCAAGCAATGGCGTTTGGCTTGGACCTCCACCCCAAACATCGATGTCTCTCTCCGCTCATGGCTTGTCGTTCCTTCGATCAGCAAAGCACTGAGTATCTGCACTGCCACTAAGATAGAGAAGTTCCATGTGGACTTTTACGTCCGTACTGAATTCGATCGGTGGTTCCGCTTTGCGGCGGCACGCCAAGTGGAGGACGCTTCGTGTCGTGTCGTACCACAATTCATGTGCGATTGCACGTCGCTGGTGAGCTTGCGAATATCGAAGGCTACTTTTCCACCGGATTTTACCATCCACTGGCCTTCACTTAAGAAATTGTGCCTTCACGACTTTATTTTCGATTACTTTCCCTCGGAGAAGGATGTGATTATGAAAATCATGAGGGGGTGCCCTGTTCTTGAATCTTTTACGTTGCGTTCCTCCTGGCTCGAAGCTCGCGACATCTGGATTGATTCAAGATCTCTAAGAGAGTTGGTGATTGAAGCGGATATTTCTTCGTCGCTCATTCTTTCGGCTCCGAATCTGCTTTCATTGCGTTTGTCAGGTGGATTTGTCTCCAGCCTAATTGGAGTATCTTCATTAGCAGAGGCAGAGTTGAACTTTAACGAGCCAACTCGTCGTTGGTACGTTTCTCACGACTTTAAGTCCCATCTTTTAAAGCTGCAACACGCCACGAAAATCACATTCGGAAGCTGGTGCCTTCAGGTACAGAGTTGATTTTATATATGAACCTCAATGGTCATTTCTTATTCTACTACTTGGTCCCAAATTCAACTTGTTTTCAGGTTCTATCAAGAACAGGGATAAAGGGACGGCCGTACCTGTCATCGAGATGGCGAAATATTGTGGTGTATACGACAGTTTGTAAAAGCGAGCTTAAGGGGATTGCGTTCTTGCTGCGGAGTTCTCCACTACTAGAAAGGCTAGCCATATGCAATCCAAAATCCAATAATGCCAGAGTATTAATCCGTTTTTGTTCTGGACATAGTGACATATATGCTTCGGTAGTCAGCCTCGCATCTTTTATCTTGAAGCTGATGTTGTGTGGCATTTATGATTTACACACAGTTTGCATTTTCTTGCATAAGCGACATAAGTGAATTGGTATGTGAAAAAAAGCTGGGATGGTTTGGAGCTACATGGAAAAAAGTTGATTGCTTTGCAACAAAGATGTGATCATTGATTCATTTGGTCCGTGAGAACTTATAGCGTGCTCTACCAGATTAGACAAGCTTGTTTGTTTTACAATCTTTTTCGGTAATAATGTCACTGCTACGTTATTGCTTCTCCTAATTTGCTATGGATGTGTGTTTTCAATTCAGGAAAAAAGATTTTCCAAAGCTCTGCAACTTTGTTGAAAAGCAATTTGGGCGCTCACGGAAGGATTTCCCTTGTGTGGCAAATCAGCTCAAAAGGGTTGAAATTGTCGGCTTCGAATTCAACAATGAGAAATCAAAACTTTTGCGTGCTTTAGCTAAGTTTCTTCTCGAGGAGGCAGTTGAATTGGAGAAGATAGACAATCCGTGCTGATTAAAGATGTCACGGACCCTGGGATACTCACAATGTGATTCAGCTTCAAGAAGGCTGTCTGAGAGCTTCTAGAAATGCTGAAATTATAGTCAATTATCATTTCAATAGTCTCTCTTTTGAGTTATACAAGCATAAGCAAAGTCATAGGTACTCATTACCCCCTAGATTACACCCTAGATTTGCATGATAGGTATGGAACAAAAATTTCTCTCTCTCTCTCTCTCTCTCTCTCTCTCTCTCTCTCTCTGTGCAACTTTTCGAGTCTGTGATTTCGTTTGGATCAAGCTTCTCTGACTTGGATGAAAAATTCTTCATCTTAACATGTTTACGAGTTCTTTGTGAAATCCTTAGATTTCCATTACAATTTGAGTTGTATCTATTTCAATTATGCAGACGGCTTAACCTAACCAGACGGCAAGACTAGTGTTTTGTTCTAAGGTTGAGAAAATGATTTACTTGCACTCCCTCCCCTCGAAACCTATTTTGATCAAGAAGGTGCGGGTCCATATAGGCCGAGTCTATTTATTTACTTCTTTAGCATACCCAATATGTAATTGGCCTAAATGCTTCCGTTTATGCTATATGACAACCGACCTTGCCGTGAAAAAATATCCTTTGACGCTAACCTATTGCGTATGATTAAGGTTGGAGCCGAGAGAATGCTTGCTCTTGTGATTGCCACGAGGCATCTCACTTTTCCTCTGTGATTGCCACAATGCAATACACATGACATAGTTTTGCCATGTGGCTTGAATTTGACAGATAAGCTTCAGCTTATTAATTTATCATCTCTTAACTTTTGTCTTTAATTTAAATTTCTTAACAGTGGCTAAGCAAAAGTATATTGATTTTTTTGTTGAGTTTAAAATCAGAAAAAAAAATTGATAAATTAGAGGAAGTGTGGTTTTATTTGTTTCGCGAAAAATGAGTGATTTGAAAAAATTTCTAAAAATAATGGCTTATATTATTTGAAATAAATAGCTAATAGAAAATATTTTCATAGTGAGCAATACTTTAGGTCTCAAGGTCTCGTGGACAATGAAATTGTTTTTGACTAATTCATTTTTGTGAGTGATAGAGATTATTTTAAGAAAATATTTCCTAACTTATTCAATTTTCGCGAAAACAAACAAAGCCTCAATAAAATAAGTTTTTAATTCTACAAATTCTCTTTTACCAAGAAAAAAAAAAGATAGAATAAAACAAAAATAAAGACATTTTTTCTCTACTAAATTAATTTGCATCTTGTTTCATCGGAATTTCTCCCACAACGAAATATCTTCCAAAGAAAAGTGCACTTCGATTTTTAAGTGAAAAGGGTCCTATGGCCTCTCCAGAAAGGAGTGATCCAAATCGATAAGGAAATCAACGAGCTTAACATTAACTGAAATTTACCAAACTTAGACCCAATCGGAGTTTCACTCAACCGCATGGCTTAAAAATTATCACTAACATAAAAGAACCTACAATAGCAAACCTCGACGGAGTTTGACTTGACGAAGAAGCCTAAAGACGCAATCGAACCAAACTAAAATTACAAACCTCGACGGAGTTTAACTCCACGACGAAGCCCGGTAATGCAGTTGCACTTTACCGGAGTTTGACTTAAATTCGTGTCATGGAAAATCTCAAACGGGCGGCCTTAAATTTGTGTCATGGATTGTTGTTTTTTTTTTCAAAGTTACTTTGAAGCAAATTTATCACGATATCAATTTCAGAATTTTGTGAAACGAAAATTATTTTGGGGTGGATGATTCATTGAATACCAATTTAGGACCTTTTGGGATAATGTTTCGTTCCCCTAATAATACTAACGAGTCTTGACTTTTAAGTTTCATTTAAAGTAGAAAATTCTTCAATTTCTCTTTAAGCAAATTAGCCTAAATTTAAAGGATCTTTCAAATTCACAACTCGACCCAAGAATTTCAATAACATTCTTGCCTTCTATAAGATGAAAAGCAAAACAAAAAACTAAATAATTGACAAAAAATAGTTTAAAGACAATCTTAAATATGTGTATAACTCTTTTTTGTTTCCTTCTTTTCCACACAAGTCAACCCCATCATTCTTCGACCAAAAAAAAAAAAAACCAATCATTTTAAGGGTGCGCATGAAAATACTTCAGAAATTGCATTTCTTTGCCGGAAGCCCATTTGGCGTAGAAATGTGTTTGATAAAAACCTGATCGAAGTGGAAATTTGTTTGGTAAAAAAATTTACTTATGGTAGGATTTTTCACTTCTGGTAAGATTTTTCACTTCTGATAGGATTTTTGGCCAATTTTGAGGAGTAAAAAATTTTTACTTCTCGGCTTCAAAATCACTTCTTGGACCACACTCGCCTCCGTCAACCACCGTTGCTGTGACCGCCTGCCGCCGACCATAGCAGCCATCGCCGACCACCGCCGACCACAACCACCGCCGACCACCGTTGCCGTGACCGCCGGCCGCCGACCACGGTCGCCGTCGCCGACCACCACCAACCGCTGCCTACCACAGCGACCGCTGCGGCCGCCAACCACCGCCGACCATCGCCACCGTCAACCATCGCCGCCGAAGATAGAAATTTTCAACCGTTATCAAACGAATTTTTCTGATAAGAAGTCAATCCGAAGCAGAAGTAGAAAAATCAACTTCTACTTTTGAGGAGAAGTAGATAAATCAACTTCTGATCAGAAGTTGATTTCTCATGGAGAAGTGTTTTCATGCGCACCCTAAATATCAAACCCTTTCCGTAAAATTTCACAAAAGATATAAAATAATTTTTATGCCATTATTTGGATTCATTTATTAAAATAACCCTATAACGATGCTACTAACCAAGCCGCAAAACTAAAAATCTCGTGACAGAAGATTCGAAATCTGAATTGCGTAGATTTGCGTGATTTGATTTGGCTTCTGTTTCAATCCACCAACACCTTCTCCACAAACCCTCCAAAGTCCCTCAAAATCCAATCACGGCGGGGGAGATGGCGCCGCCAGACGCCAACCTTGATATCTCCGCCTCTCCACCAGAGGCGGTGGAGGTGGATAACAACAGCCCCTTGCCCGACGTCATAATCCACCATATCTTCTGCTTCTTGCCCTTCAAAGACCTGGTGAAGACAAGCGTGTTGTCCAAGCAATGGCGTTTGGCTTGGACCTCCACTCCATACATCAACCTCTCTTTCCCCTCTCTCCCCTCAAGGCGTGTCGCTCTTTCGATCAGCAGTGCACTGAGTCTCTACACAGCTACTAAGGTAGAGAAGTTCCATCTTGATGCTGGTTTGTACATCCCCACTGAACTCGATGGGTGGTTTCGCTTTGCGGCAGCGCGCCAAGTGGAAGACGCTTCCGTGGTCTTTAGACGCTCATGCATGGTACCTCGAATCCTGTATGATTGCACGTCCCTGGTGAGCTTGCGACTGTCGAATGGTTTTTTTCCATGGGATTTTAGCATCCACTGGCCTTCACTTAAGAAACTGTGCATTGACGGGATTTTAGCATCCACTGGTCTTTGGGATAATGATGGGATTATGAAATCATGAGGGGGTGCCCTGTTCTTGAATCTCTTACTTTGCGTTCGTCCCCGCTCGAGAGTTGCCGCCTCCGGATTGACTCAAGATCTCTAAAAGAGTTGGTGATTGAAGCCGATCATATTTTGTCACTCAATATTTTGGCTCCGAATCTGCTTTTATTGCGTTTGTCGGGTGGATTTGTCTTCTGCCCTTGCCTACTGAGAGTACCTTCATTAGCAGAGGCAGAGTTGAACTTTCACAAGCCAACTGCTCTTCGTTGGAAATTTTCTGACGACTTTAAATCACATCTTTTAAAGCTGCAACATGTCACGAAAGTCACATTCGGAAGCTGGTGTCTTCAGGTACGAGTTGATTTTGTTTGGTCTTTCTTCCTGGGTATGTTATTGACGTATGTTGCTGTTATATGATTATATCAGACATATATGAACCTCAACAACTAAAAGATCATATCATGTTCTGCTACCTGGTTCACAATTCAACTTGTTTTCAGGTTCTATCAACAACGGGGGTAAAGGGATGGCCGTACCTGTCATCGAGATGGCGAAATATTGTAGTGTATACTACAATTTGTAAATGCGAGCTTCAGGGGATTGCGTTCTTGCTGCAGCGTTCTCCACTACTGGAAAGGCTAGCCATATGCAATCCAAAATCCAATAATGCCACGGTATTAATCCATTTTTGTTCTGGACATAGTGACATGTATGCTTCGGTAGTCAGCCTCGCATCATCTACTTTCAGGCTTTTATCTTGAAGCTGATGTCGTACAATGAATCTCTTGTTGCCATTTATGATTTACACACAGTTTGCATCTACTTACGTAAGCGAATTGGTATGTGAAAAAAAGCTGGGACGGTTTGGAGCTACATGGAAAAAAGTTTGATTGTTTTGCGACAAAGATGTGATCATTGATTCGTGAGAACTTATAGGGTGTGCTCTATCAGATTAGACAAGCTTGTTTGTTTTACAATTCTTTTTTGTGCGCAATGTCACTGCTACGTTATTGCTTCTCCTAATTAGCTCTTAAAAAGCTATTGTGGATGTGTGTTTTCAGTTTAGGAAAAAAGATTTTGCGAAGCTCCGCGACTTTGTTGAAAAGCAATTTTGGCGCTCACGGAAGGATTTCCATTGTGTGGCAAATCAACTTAAAAGGGTTGAAATTGTCGGGTTCGAATATGACAATGAGAAATCAAAACTTTTGCGTGCCTTGGCTAAGTTTCTTCTCGAGGGGGCAGTTGAATTGGAGAAGATGACAATCCATGCTGATTAAAGACGTCACGGACCCTCATGATCCTTGGGGTACTCACGATGTGATTCAGCTGCAAGGAGGCTGTCAAGGAGCTTCTAGAATTGCCCAAATTATAGTCAATTATCGTTTTCTTCTTAACGGCGGTGAGGACCGAAGAAGTTGAACCTCATTTGAAGGTCATCTGCGGGCACTAAGCTCAGTCACTGACGATCGTTGAAGCTTACATAGTTGAGCTTCATTTCACTCCATTAACCAGTTTACATTGTTTTCATTTTTCACTATGTTCTTAGGGGAAAAAGGTCAAGATGTAATCTTCTCCGTTAGGTCTAAATTGGTTTTGGTTTCATTTTTCGGTTTGCTCTCCACATTTAGAAGTTCCAAAACCACTGATTTCGCGTTCGGCCGGCTCCTCTTCTTCCATTGTCGCTCTCCACCAAATTCTGAAGTGATGCTTGGAAGCCAGCATTATCCACGTAATCCTCCGAATTGGCTAGTTAGCATTCTGATTCAGGCACTTCGAGTCTTAGTTCAATGAAGTTATCATCCATTCCTAGCAAAATCTCTACCTAATCGAGAATTCAGCTACGCCTGTGCTGAGCTCACGTTGCAAAGTCTCGGATGGAGCCTGAGCACGTGACGTCGGGAGAAAGCGTAGAGAAGTAGGAGGCAACACAAGTGAGGAACTAAGGGATAGAATACTCGCCACCAGTAGGAATCCACCCAAAGGATAAGAGTAGAAACAAGAACTCCTTCTTGTTAACAAGCCAAAGGCTCAAATAAATTTATCATTCAACAAGTCTACCATTCTCATTCATCGAAATGCCCTTATATAGGCGAGCATGGAACAACCCTCCAAGCTTGAGTAAATGAGGCTCCTCAAAAGACTCTTGGAAAATAGAAAACACAATTAAAGTCTAGGAACTAGAACTTTACTCTTAGGAAAGACGCGATACAATTTAATAAGACTTGGAAATCTAAAGATTACTCAACTACTCTTGAAAAGATAAGAAATTATTAATGCCCTTCGACGCCTTCAAGAATGCTTCGGCATCAAACGCTTCTGCTGCGTGAAAACTCGTCCCTGAGTTTCCCTCATTGTCTTCTTCATGGTAAGGAGAAAGATCGGCAACATTGAACGTTGCAGAAACAGCATACTCACCAGGGAGTTCGATCTTGTATGCGTTCTCATCGATCCTTTGCAGAACTTTGAAAGGTCCATCGGCTCTAGGCTTTAATTTTCCATGACGACCTCGAGGAAATCGTTCCTTCCGAAGATGAAGCCAACCAAATCTCCTTCTTTGAAAGCCGCAGGTCGTCGATGCTTGTTCGCTCTTTCTTGATACTTGGCATTGTGCTTCATAATTCTTTCTCGAATTTGGGAATGGAACCTTTTTAAATAATCAGCATGTGCTTCAGCGTCTCCGGTAAAATGATGAGTAATGGGAAGTGGAGCTAAGTCCAATGGACTAATAGGATTTTCCCATACACAATTTCAAAAGGACTCGTTCCGGTTGTTTGGCTTGAAGAACGATTGTAAACAAATTCAGCTTGAGCCAAAATGAGATCCCATTGTCGCAGATTACTTCCAATTAAGCTCCTCAATAAATTTCCCAAACTTCGGTTAACAACTTCAGTTTGCCCATCGGTTTGAGGATGATGAGAAGAACTGAATTGAAGAGTTGTGCCGAGCTTTTTCCAAAGTGTACGCCAAAAATGACTGACGAATTTGGAATCCCGATTGGAAGTCACTGTCTTTGGAATGCCATGAAGTTTCACAATCTCTTGAAAATAGAGATTCGCCACATGAGTCGCATCCAATGTCTTGCTACATGGCACGAAATGCGCCATTTTGGAGAATCGATCAACGACCACCATGATTGAATCTTTACCTCTTTGCGTTCGAGGTAAGCCAACCACAAAATCAAGACTCACATCTTCCCAAGGAGCCATTGGTATTGGCAATTGAGTGTACAAACCGGTGTTTTGAGCATGACTTTTGGCAATATGACAAGTTCGACAACAATCCACATGCCGCATGACTTCTTTCTCCATTCGAGGCCAATAAAATTTTTCTTTGACAAGAGAGTACGTCTTGTCTCTTTCGAAATGACCCGCTAAGCCTCCTCCATGAGCTTCTTTGATAATGGCTTCTCTCAAAGAACCTCTTGGTATGCATAGACAAATATTCTTAAAAAGAAATCCATCTTGCAGAAAGAATTGCTGAATTGGACCTTTGGAACAATCTTTCCAAATCTTACCGAAATCTGGATCATCTTCATAAAGCTCCTTGATCACGTCGAAGCCTATAACATTCACTTTCATAGTGGAAAGCAATGAATGTCGACGGATTAATGCATCTGCAATACGATTAAGAACTTCAGCTTTATGTTTGATGAGAAAAGTGAAAGCTTGAAGAAACTCAATCCACTTGGCACGTCGAGTGTTGAGTTTATGTTGAGTATTTACATACCTCAAGGCTTCATGGTCTGAATAAAGAACAAACTCTTTGAACAACAGATAATGTTGCCAATGATCCAAAGCCCGAACAATAGCATAAAATTCCTTATCATAAGTAGAGTAATTCTTACGGGAATTATTCAACTATCCACTAAAGAACGCAAGTGGTTTTCCTTCTTGGCTAAGAACCGCGCCAATTCCGACATTAGAGGCATCACAGTCAACTTCAAAGACTTTAGTAAAATCTGGAAGTGCAAGAATAGGAGCCTCGATTACCTTCTTTTTAAGGAGTTTGAAGCTGTGCTGTGCCTCTTTCGTCCACTTGAAATTTCCTCCCTTCAAGCATTCTGTGATAGGAGCAATGATGGTACTGAAATGCTTGATGAATCAACGGTAAAAAGAAGCCAAGCCATGGAAACTCCCGACATCATGAATCGATGATGGCACCGACCAACTCAAGATCGCCTCCACCTTGCTGGGATCCATCTTGATGCCTTCTTTAGAAACAACATAGCCCAAGAAGATAAGGCTATCGGTAAAGAAATGACACTTCTTTAAGTTTGCATACAATTTTTGCTCTCACAGAACCTGAAAAACTTGTTGAAGATGCTCTAAGTGTTGTTGTTGTGTCGAACTATAGACAAGAATGTCATCGAAGTAAACAACAACAAAGTTGCCAATAAATGATTTGAAAATATGATTCATGAGGCGCATAAAAGTACTAGGAGCATTAGAGAGGCTAAAAGGCAGAACCATCCATTCATAGAGGCCATCTCTGGTTTTGCCAGCGGTTTTCCATTCGTCTCCAGCTCTCATCCGAATTTGATGATATCCACTCCGAAGATCAATTTTGGAGAAAATGGTAGCACCATAGAGTTGATCGAGACGAGGAATAGGAAAGCGGTACTTGATAGTAATTTTGTTTACCGCTCTACTATCAATACACATACGCCAGGAACCATCCTTCTTCGGTACAAGAAGGGCAGGGATAGCATAGGGACTCATACTTTCCCTCACCATACCTTTAGCCATAAGCTCATCGACTTGCCGTTGTAGCTCTTCATGCTCCTTTGGACTCATTCGATAAGCTGCTCTGTTAGGATTAACAGCTCCCGAATCGAAATCAATACAACGCTGGATATCTCTAATGGGTGGAATTTCTTCCGGAACAACATCCGAAAATTCACGGAGTACAAGTGTTACCTGAGCAGGAACATCGTAATGTTCTTCGTTCTCCTATAACACCACAAGAGCATATGCCTCCATCGAATCCTCCAAAGCTTTATCGTCTTCAGATTTAGAGAGCAAGTTATTTCCTTCCCCAATAGATGGTTTAGGAATACTCTCCATTTTGGAAGGACCCAAGATGATCTTGACTCCGTCTTTCTCGAAAGCATGAGTATTTTTGTACCCATCATGCTTTGTTTTTCTATCGAATTGCCAAGGCCTCCTTCATGGGGACAACGTCACACCACACTTCATCGATATATTTCTTTCCAATGGAAAAATCAACGAGACATCGTTTATCGACTCGTACCTCGTTTTCCTTGCGAAGCCGGGAAAGCTTGTATGGTTGTGGGTGCTTCTCTGTTTTAAGGCGCAATTTGTCCACCATCGTTGTTGGCACAACATTTTCACAACTTCCTCCATCGATGACAACATCGCACACCTTTCCATGAGAGGTACATCGAGTATGAAAAATATTGTTACGAAGCCACGTACCGTCTCTGTCGGGAATAGCATTCAAGATTCGACGAAGGATTAGATACTCTCCTTGGTCGCCATAGATAATCTTATCTCCCTCCTCTAGTTCTTCATCGAAACTAGGGGAGTCTTCATGATTGTCTTCTTCAAGTTCTTCCTCCACCAGAGAGACAATCTTACGATTTGGACAATCAAAAGCAATATGTCCAGACCCTTGGCATTTGAAACATTTGACAGAATTGGCGCGATTGGAACTCGACGCTCCACTATTCTTCGACATAGGTTTCGCGGCGATAGCTTTTGATTTAGGAAGAGAAGAACTCTCCCATTTGGAATAGGTTTCTTTGTTCCGATATCGCGAACTTGCACGAACCTCTTTAAGTTGCCGTTCAACCTTACGAGCAAGTCGACAAACATCATTATAAGTCTAATAAGGCTGAAGTTGGACAACATTACCGATTTCATATCGAAGTTTGCCAAGGTACCGAGCAACAGTTTGCTCCTCCGCCTCGAAAACATCACAGAGCATCATAAGACGATTGAATTCCGCAGTATATTCCTCCACGGACAGGTCCTTTTGCTTCAAATTGTGGAATTGGAGGAAAGTATTTGGCAATAGTTCATCGGTAGGAACTTCTTCTTTAGTTCTTTTCGCATCTTCTCCCATGTGACGATACGACTTTTTCCATCACGAGATCTTTGCTTCTTCAAATGCTCCCACCAAATAGACGCGTGCTTTTTAAGCTTAATGGAGACGAGCTTTACCTTTTGATCATTCGGTGTGTCTTGATAGTCGAAAATCCTATCGACTATGTGTAGCCAATCTATGACTTCTTCGGGTTGAAGCTTCCCTTCGAATTCAGGAATACCAATCTTCACATATGAATCTCGATGAAATCCATGAGGATTTTGATGCTGACGTCGAGGAAGCCTCTCCTCACTGGAAGCATCACTTCGAGCACTAGCAAAGGGATTGACATCTTCTTCGTCAGAGGGAATACCATCTGAATCGTGACGTTGATCATCACGTTCCAGATGTTCGAAGCGTTGCAAACGCTCCTGCTATTACTACACTTGTCTCCTTAAATCATCCACCTCCACGTCTCGTAGGTCTCTCTGTCGAGCCGTCGGGGAATCAATGTTTGGTCCACGTCGAAGACGACCAGCCATTGAACCAAGGCTCTGATACCAACTTGACGCGGGGAGACAGCATAGAGAAGTAGGAGGTAACACAAGTGAGGAACTAAGGGATAGAATACTCGCCACCAGTGGGAATTCACCCAAAGGATAAGAGTAGAAACAAGAACTCCTTCTTGTTAACAAGCCAAAGGCTCAAATAAATTTATCATTTAACAAGTTTACCGTTCTCATTCATCGAAATGCCCTTATATAGGCGAGCATGGAACAACCCTCCAAGCTTGAGTAAATGAGGCTCCTCAAAAGACTCTTGGAAAATAGAAAACACAATTAAAGTCTAGGAACTAGAACTTAACTCTTAGGAAAGACGTGACACAATTTAATAAGACTTGGAAATCTAAAGATTACTCAACTACTCTTGAAAAGATAAGAAATTATTAATCCCCTTCCACGCCTTCAAGAATGCTTCGGCATCAACACGTCACACCGCCTCTGTCCTGCATCGTCCTTGTCATATTCATCTCCGTTCTTGTTATCCGATTGCTTATGGTCATCGTTCTTTTCATTTTCTTCCTCATCATCAACATCCTCGTCCTCATGACATGCTGCTTGCACGATCAATTGGCGATTCGGGCTACTGATGCCTAAGCTAATTGAGTGGTTTAAGCAACTTGCGGAGTTGGTTTCTATAACGGGCGATGGGTGGACAATAACTTTGTCGACCGTTGTAAGAGGTCGAGGAGCTGGAGTTTCAATATTAAAATTACTCAATTAGGTGATTTTTTTTTTATATTGTAGAGTAACTTAGTTATTAAACTTAAGTAACCAAGATGTTAACTTCCTAATTAATTCATGCGATTTTTATTATACTTGATAATTAATAATTTAGTACAAGAAATGTTAACAGTTAATAATTTTTATGATTACACTCATAATTAAATTTTTTTAATAAATTTGACAATAAAAGGTCGTAATAATTCTCGACTAACTTATAATCACAGGAAATTATAATATAGTTCTAATAATTACAGATTTTGATTATAATTAGATGCGAGTAAATTGTAAGTTACACATCAAATTTATAATTCAAAGAAACAATTTGATGATACTAGGATTTAATTATTATATAAATAAAATTGATTGAAAAGATTCTCAAGTTTGATGATGTCATTCTTAGATTGTCCTGTGAATCAGATAAATCTTTTTCATGTTATTTCAAATTTAGTTTATTTTCATGAGATCATTGTTTATCCCTTTCTATTTCATTTTTTTTTAATTATTTTGCAAATCAGAGGGGAATAACTGAGAGGAGCCAAAATTAGGAACTTTTAATCCTAAGCGTTTGAGGAGCGCCCCTTTATTAATGAAAAAAAAAGAAATTATTGAGCGAGGTAGCATATCATTTAAGTCCATTATTTAATATTTTTTCTCTAAGCATAAATAAATGTAATCCTCCATCTCTTTTTCATAAAATCTTGTAATTTGATTTCGCAATCAGATTATTTGTTTAGCCATACTTGCATAACAAAATCAAAAGAAAAAAAAATTCTGATAAAAAAATTTGAAGGATGTTTAAAAGGGATTAGGAAATCGGATCGAATAGAGAAAAAGATAGTTTCTAAATCGAATCTATAACTAATTGATCAAGTCAATTGATTTTTGAAGAAATTAGAAAAGATATCCTTGGAAAAATCGGGGGAACAGCTGTGGACACCCTAGGATTTCAAATCCATGGTGGCGCCCTCCGTCCACGGCGTTATCCGCCGCAAACCCTTCGGCGACCGGCGGAATTGCACCGAAGGGAGCCGACCTCCTCCGCCTTTGAGCGGTAGGGATCTCATCAGCGCCTTGCCAGACGCCGTGATCCACCACTTCTTCTCATTTCTGCCCATCCGAGACGTCGTCAAGGCCAGCGTCCTCTCCAAGCGTTGGCGGTCCACTTGGACCACCACCGCCCACCTCGTCTTCGATATCTATAAGAAGCAGTATTGTTGACATTCAATTGCTTTAGCTCATACTAGGAAATCCTCATGAGTCTCACCAATACCGCTTCTTAGACCGAACTAGCTTGGATCTCTTGTTAATGAATCGATTCGCGCAAAATCACGAAGATAATGAGAACCTTCAGATTTCTAAATTCGCACTCGATAAAGTTAGTACAGTCAGCAGTAGATCTAAGTGTACATGCCCCCATAAACTTAGACTTACCTTGGGATGAATTGTTCTACGTTATATTACTGCGTGTTGGCAGATCCGTTAGCAAACGCTAAGGAAATCGTGGCTATTTGGCGAATCGCGGTTTATTCGTATACTGCTGGGGTTCTGGTATTGGGACATATCCAGTTCTATTGTATGTAATGAGCATGCATCTTATAAAGTAAAAGAAAAAAAAAGGAATAAAAAGAAAATTGAAGTAGCGCATGCAGGAAAAAGGATAAGGAAGCTCGGGGGAGAACGTCCGCAGAAACCCTAGGATTTCAATTCCATGGCGGAGACCTCCGTGCACGGCGCCATCCACCGTGAATGCTCCGCTCATCCTCTGAGCGGTAGGGATCTCATCAGCGGCTTGCCCGACGCCATGATCCACAACATCTTCTCTTTTCTGCCCATCCACGACGTCGTCAAGACCAGCGTCCTCTCCAAGCGCTGGCGGCCCACTTGGACCAACACCACCGACCTTGTCTTCGATGGATTCGATGGATATTTTGAAGCCCCCCCTGGCAGTCCCTTGTTCTTCCCGTCCATTGTCGACAGCGTCCTGAGTCAGTGCACCTTCCCCACGGTGAAGAAATTCCACCTCACCCACTTCAACTACGATGAGGCCGACCGCCCCAAGATCGACCTATGGCTCCAGTTCGCGGTGCGGCGCTCTGTGGAGGATCTCCACTTGCGGCTGTCTAATTGGTCGTGGTCTTTTTATATTCTGCCGGAGTTCTTGTATTGCTTCAGCCGTTTGGTGCGCCTGGCCGTCGGCATGTGCTGTTTCTCGTTGGGTGCAACTATTAGGTGGCCTTGTCTTAAGGTCTTGTCGATCGAAGATGCCGAGTTGAGCGATGACTTCCTCAAGCGAATCTTCAGGGGATGTCCTGTTTTAGAGTCCCTTGCGTCGTCCAGATGCCGGGGCGTGAACAACATTATAATTGATTCATTATGTTTGAAAGAGTTGGTGCCCGTTGGCCTCGGTTTTGGTTCTTACGTGGAGAAACTTCGCGCCCCGCATTTGCTTTCCTTGCGCGTAATAGGAGTGAATCATGCTGGGTTCAGACTTGACGACGTGTCTTCTTTGGTGGAAGCCGAGTTAGATTTTTCCGTTGAAAGTTGGGATCCTAATTCCAAGGGCCGCGACTTGTTGAAGCATCTTCTTGAGAAGCTGCGTGGAGTTCCTACCATCACCACCGGCGGTTGGTGTTTGCAGGTACAACCTTTATAAGACAAACTCATGTTGAATGGGGTCTGTGATTGGCGGCATTCTAGATTTCATCAAGGGGATTCGTTGTGATCTCATGTCTAATTAATCATTGGCTGATAGGATGATTCATAAGTTTGTTGTTACGAACTCGGGAACCTTGGAGCTTTCTCCCCTCCATTTACATTTCAAGTAAATGGATATGGGATCTCACTCAATTAGGGACAATGAAAGCCACTAGGTTCTGCTAACTATTTTGGATGCTGCTCCACGACACATTGTCAAAATCTTTATTTTCACAACAACAAAAAAATCACAAAGAGATTATCTGAAAGAGTTACATTTTTTCTTTCCAATTCATTCCTCCAGTTTATAGAGGAAATACAATTATTTGGACATATGACTGAAGGGTCATGGACCTAGTCATCTTAGGTTGACAGAACTGGGTCATGCTCTCTTGTCACCTTAGGCCGCCATTCCATAGTAAATGCTACTACTTGGCTATTCGCTGATTGTTTTACAATGGCAGTAGAATGATTCACTTGGAGACTTCAGTCGATAAAAAGGTTCGCTGTCTCAGGTGACCAACTACATGAATTTTCAGACCTTTCAAAGATCACAAGTTCTACCTAGGAAGCATATGTAAACAGTCTCGATTCTTAAATACATTCCCTCGTTCATTGTTACCAGTGGTGTCCTCATCAGTCTTTTCCCGGCTGCAAGATGGGGTCAGAGGATATCGAATCTGGATGGACTGTAAATTTTTGTTATTCCTTAGTCATGTTGAACGGGAAAAAGAAACGTCAATTAACATCTTCTATTTTGCTTGCTTAATGTCCTTGGGTTCTGTCCCTCCTGGAGATGGATGGAGTGCTGTCCCCATTGTCACAATGTCAGAATCTGATACTGCATGCACCAGTTAATCAATGGGACCTTCTTGGGATAGCATACATGCTACGACGTTCACAGTGCCTGGAAAAATTAGTCATATACCTGACTTACTTCCCTATGGTATGTTCCTTTGCTATGGTAATTTCTATTCGCTTCTTGTGCTGACTTCTATTTTGCATTGATGTTTAAACAATGAGTTAAAACTTTAGAAGCACATAAAGAAGATCAATCTCTAGCTTTTATTTGTTCCAGCAATTGAAAATTGCCCAACCCTGTGAGTCGACCAGCGTTTGTGCAGGGCAACATTAAGCTGGTTGGTTCATGTCTTAAAGTAACTGCAGTGTTGGACTGGAGGTTCTTTTGCTGCCATGTAGTGTTCGAATCTTGAACTAAGAGTTCAGCGATGAGCACCTAGAAAGAGAACATGTTTATGTGTAGACGAGTTTGGGAGCTTATATTAAAGTAAAACTAACTAGCATCTGCAGAGGACTAATGGAAGTTGTTTGTTTGAAATTTTAGTGAGCCAATGAAGTTTTTTTCCCTCCTCCTGTGGTTCAGCTTCTAATGTGAAGTTTGTTTCTTGAATGGGGTATCTATGTGCAGTTTGAGCTTCGTCAAGAATCTGAAGAACGTTTCAACTTTGACGAAGAAGATTTTTTGTGCTCACGGAAGGGGAACATTGAATGTTTGGTGAAACATCTCAAAAGAGTTGAGATCGTCGGCATTGAAGCCTAGATTTGTGAGTCGAAACATTTGCTCACCCTAGTTAAGTTCCTTCTTGGGGATGCACTTGTGCTGGAGAAGTTGATTATCAAGGCTAAATTGCCGCCCACACCAGATGGACAAAAACGCCTTCAAGTGATCCAAAACGTGCTCAGCTATCAAAGAGCTTCCAAAAATGCTGAAATTGTCTTGGATTATCATTTCGAATAGGCGTCCTAAAAAAGGTACATGAAAATCCGGGTATCGAGTTGATCTCATGGCAAGGCATGTTGCCCCAGGCACAACACTGCTTATTCTTATTCGAACTATGACACTTTTTAGGTTTCTTAACATGTAACGTAATTTAAACTTTCTTTCGAGCTTAGTTCATATGTATTTATGAACCTCTTAAGGAAAGAGGTTAATGGTAGTGCTTTGGATTATCGACAAATGAAAGGGGTGTTTTGGTTGCAACATTGCTCAGCTTTCTCTCTGTCCGAAATTTATGAATAAGCGAATAACATTTTCAGGTGCGTTCGATTTCAAGGACACAAACTCGGAGTACTTCTTTGCTGCTCAGAAGAAGATAAAACTCGAATTTTAGCATCGACTTTTTTAATGGTTTAATTTGGTTCAAGTTGATTTTTTCTCGGCAAAGTAGTTTGCAATTGGAACGAAACATTATTTCGTGGTTCGGTTTGGTTCAACTTTTGGAAAAAAAGAAATAAACCGTGAAATCATTAGTCTTCTTTATATCTCTGTTACGTGGCATTTATTTTCGTTAATAATCACGGGATACTAAAGAATGAAAAGAGTTATGAGTTCACAGTGGCGGCGATGCTGTTGTAATGAGTCATGACTCGTGAGCTCGCCAAGCCGCATGGGGGACCATGGAGTTAGTCAAGTTCTCGGAGACGTGCTCTGGTTCTGGTGCAAGTTGGAGCTTAATGTCCGCATCGACCGACTCGCATGTTGGTGGACTTTGGAGGGGCAGGGCAAGAAGTTGGGCGAAAGATGATGGCAATAACTTGATTTTGATTTTTGAGTCGTTTGCTAGACAAACTTAAATTTAGAAGCGCCTATATGAATTTTTCAGATTATTGTCTGCTTTTAAAGGACGGTGAGAATAAAGAAGAAATCACCAAAATGACATGACAAACTTGATTATTTTCCAGATTATTTGAGACCGATGCACTAAGGGTGGGTTTGGTTCAACATTTCAAATAGGCTTTGAGGGAAACGCAAATGAATTTTGCTTAAGGGGCTTTGGGAGAATGCAAATAGCATTTCGTAGAAGCTCCTTTGGAAAATAACTTTGGGCCTACCTAGTGTTTGGCAAAACCAATTTGCAAAGTAGCTTTCTACCACATTTATTTAAAAAAAAAAAAAATTGCAAAAGGCCATGCAAAGATCCCCGCCGCCATGAAATGTAAATGGTGTTACATTACTTTGCAATTGTCAGTCTTTCCATCGCCGGCTGCTCCGGAATCTTCAATGTCAAAGGCATGTTGCGCTCGTGATTGATTGCTAGTGAGTGCCAACATGAGCATGAGCATCAGCAAGCTCCTGGTTGGAAAGGTGAATTTCCAATCCATTTCTGCCTGCCTTTTCACTTCTTTACCGTGTCTCAATTGTGACTGTGGGCTCATGCGGCCCAGGCAACGGCTGCAAGGCATCGTTCGACATTGGAATTTGAACTATATGAATTTATCGACTAGCTAAACTACTTAAAAACTTGATCACATCGGTTGTCATCGAAGTAGGCGGTCCAATCTCTAGTATAAACTTCAACTGGCATTCACCATCCAAATGAAAGGATGTCTCCCAAACGAAAATATTTTGCAGCTCCAAGCAGTTGAGTTTGTTTTGGTAGGCTATATGCTTAGTGTACTACCTATGACGAATAAACCAATGGGACTGTAAACGGAATTATTACAAGAAAAACTTTTTCCGTCGCGCACACATACCTTCAAATACGGCTTGAATCCCTCCCGAAAATGAAACGCCTCGTCCAGTCTGCTATCATCGATATCCTCGTCCACCAGCTAACTTGCTAGCTAAATTTTGAAATTAGCAAGGTTACAGTTAGATGCCATCAAATGACCTCGAGCTTGAAAGAAACATTTGAGAGAGAGAGAGAGAGAGAGAGAGAGAGAGAGAGAGAGAGAGAGAGAGAGAGAGAGAGAGAGAGACCAGAGCCATTGACTACTGTGGCCAATTGAGACCTAATCCCCTGGAAGTTGTGCTGCTGTCTGTTCTTCTCCCAGAGGATGCTTGCGCCTTCGGGAATCACAAAACGCAAATAGAGTCAAGCATATGAAGTTGTTCAACATATTAACACTCTTCTCAAAAGACAAAATGTAATGAGCTTTAGTGAATAGTCTCGTAGAAAGATTATAAACACACAGATACGCACCGCTTTTGCTGTGATAATGTAATCAGAATAAGCTTAATTCCTACATTTGTATTCAAAGTATCCAAATTGATCTCGATAATTCTTCACAGGGAGGACAAATGAGGAGTGGCTTTCTTAGACTTCACAGATGGACGCTTCAGCAAATTTTTATGTACCTAAAAGGACGTAACCGATGGCAGCCCTCTCCTCTGAACCGGAGAGGACCTTTTGGATTTTCCTCACACTCCTCCATCAGGTTAAAACAATCAGCCAGATAGGCACCTCGCCGTGCTGCAGCTGTGTTCATGTTGCAGATACAAGGGAAAACATAAGTAAATAACTCAAGCGCATCATCCAAGAAAAGCTTTTGATCATGACTTGAGTTGTTCCTATACTGTGGTCGGAAGATTTTTCATCCGAGAATCCACCCGGGAAAGAGCCGTGGTAAATTCTGCAAAATCTAATTCGATTGATTCCTTCTCAACATCCCCCTTCCATTCCTTCAACATATCAACAATGTCTCCCAATTTCTTGTTCTTCAGGTATAGCTCCACCTTAGGGTCTCTTTCACGGATGTCAATAATGACCTCACGAGCTTCTTTTGCAGTCAGCGTCCCCGAATTGTCCTTACCTACGTTACTAAATATAGCCGCGATAGCTTCCCGAGAACAAACAGCCAAACAAATTGTCACACCATCCTAGATGGAGTCGGTCTGCATTTCTTAGTGTACAGAGAAATATGCCATGACCAGTAGTTAGCTGATTAGCATGTTTTGTGAAGGCCCTCTCTTGTGAGTGAACGTATTCGGGTTCTCTAAACTCCAATAAAATCTTCAATTTCTGACCCCGCAATAATACCAGGACATAGCCTTTTTCAATAATTTCCTAGAGCAACCTTTTAGCGACTCAACCGAGAAAGCCAAAACAGATGAGTGCAAATTGTTCGGCACCCAGATTGATTGAATTTTTGTGGAGCACACTGAAGTAGATGCTGAATAGCAAGTGCTGAAATCTGAACACAAAACTGACAGAAAATGTGGTGGTTATCTTTTCATAATGAAATTTGAGGCACTGCAAACTGGCTTTAGCCACCATGTACTGTCACAAGACAACTTGGACTCCCGTCAAGATATTTTTGCATTAGTGAAAGGCCGCCTGGAAAGTGGTTGTTTACACTCTAGAGAAGCGATAACTCTATCGTTCAGAACAATGTTTTTTCAATGGAGACAAAAATTGTGACATGTCAACTTTAACATTTAAGTTCCAAGTAGATTGACAAGTAAAAAGCTCTAAGAATGAAAGGAAAGAAGCCACAAGGACACGAGAGAAATGTATTATTAAAGAGCTATACGGGAACTTTACCATGACTTTTCGCTAATCGCTTGTGGCACAATCACCGCATAAAGGCTCTCACATTTCTCAACACGAAACCATTCATCAATCGCTAGAATGCCTGTTATCCTGTTTCACTAAGATGTCAATCCAAAACAATTGATTCACACAAGAATACAAGTTTATGCTTAGCTTAAATGTAATAGACTAGAAGTGAAGAAATAGTCGGATGACATATGTCACGTCCCGATTCTCGAGCTTGCAACTTACCTACCAAAACACCCTTAGGTCACGAAGGATAGCATCCTAGGCACACTTTCGACCTATACACTTTCGGCGCATGCGGAAACGTGAACTCTCCCAAACGTTCAAACACACAAGGATAGCAACGTAGAAAATAAGCACAACAGTCAATCGGGCAAAAGACATTTCATTTCCATAATAAGAATAGATGATCCTTAACCTTACAGAGCTATCGACTAATATATACAACCCCATGCTTCGAGACAGCTATCTAGGACCTCAAAAAGATACATGATCGAGTAAGGTTAAACTCTCATCTACTTCAAAATCTCACATCACCCTTGCCTTAGCATCAACATGGCTCCAAAAAGGAAACAGCTCCACACCTAGGCTCTAGAGACCTAACTAGAAGTGGGTTCTACCTCCATGTTAGACTCGGTGTCCACTATCTCCCCATCAAGTGCATCAAAGTCCATCGGGTGCCAAGCAAGGGCATAAACGGCCAGCTTAGGCAGCCCTTCAAACCCATGGAGCTGGCCGAAGAGACCATCCCCATCATGTAAATACCAGGCATTGTCATGACGTGGTGCTCCCAAACATGCTCCATGCCTACAACCAGATAAGACGTTATATTAAACGACGGGTCCGATGGAATCCTCGAATCGACAAGCCTCTCCATCACTTGGGACCCGAAAGGTTAAATAATGGGGTGAGAATGATCTCAGTGAGTCAACACTTAAGCCCGGCTAGGGCGTTGATTCGCTTCGAGCATTCTACCAAACAATCACATCATCGCGGAACGTATATCTCAACCACATGTAAGCTTACCCGCCAGGAAGCCACACATAATGCGATGCGGACATGACGCGATAGTTAATTAAATCAATTCATTGGCAAAGCATTACATTACTTGCATGCACAGGACACCACACGTAGTCCATTTATTATTAGAAACGATCATTAAGTCCAAGACACTAGTCGGTTGGTGCTTTCCTGGCGGGACTAAGCATCGTCCCTTACTTCCGACGATGGCTTTTGATAGTCTATGTGACTCCGTTCGATCAATTAGAAGACAATGATTATCAATACAACACGGAACTAACAGTAATCGTTATGAGGGCTTTGGTCCTCACAAGCTGTGATCGGCAAACGAGCAGCCAAAAGATAATGACTAATGCACATTCAACAATCAGAAGACAATAATTGTCGGGACCAACCAATCAGAAGATAATGATTGTTGGGATTCCCAATTACGTGACCACTCAAGCAATTCGACTTCCAGCTAGTTTTTTTCTCAAATTTAGTCGAATGTTTATACACGCATGCTCAAGACTTACCCCAAAGCCATTTTCATGCTAAACCATGCAATTTGATCCCACACGCGGTCTCATGAATGCACAATTAATTCAACTGACATTTCAAGCAATTCGAGGCGATTAGCCCCCAAAACAATCATCCATAACCATCCCCAATCGATCAAGACATTCAATCAACCAATTCAAGAGACGATTAATCGATCTCGCCACACAATCCGATTCCCATCGATAGCCAATCATACACTTGTCTCTAACCTATTGCTCGCTCGCGATCAATTAATCACAATCAATCAATTTTAATCATTAACTAGCCACAAACGACCTAGTTAATCAACTAACTTAACTAATTACGGTCATTTACCCTAAACCAAGTCTCAAACTAATCCGATCGTAATTAAACTATCTAAACACCCTAACGAGCTAATTAATCTAATTCCGAACGCAATTAGCGTCATAACCGAGAGTTAAGGGATAACTCACTCGTCCGATAAGGTCGAGCACGATAACGATGATTTGCGGCGATGTCGATCCTCGGTGGACTCTTGGCTCCCTCACGATTCCCGGCTCCTCGGGCTCCCGCTCTCGGCTTGGGTGGTCGGGTGAGGCGGCGACACTTCGAAACAACGGTATTGGTTCGAGAAAGGCTATTGGCAGCTTCCGGCTACCGGAACGGTAGTGGCTAGCAGCAGGGTAAAGTGAAACAGAACAGGGGAGGTGTCGGGAACAGGTGGTGTTGGGGGCTGACCGAGGGGTCTCGGGCGACGGGGGGGTCTCCCGGGTAGCCGAGAAAAGCGGCGGCAGTGGCGGCGGACGGCCAGAGACGACGGAGCGGAGCTGGGCAAAACCGGAGCGCGAAACAGGAGGTATCGGGTCAGAATTGGGGAGGCCATTCCGAGGGTGTTTCGGGGCTCCACAAGTGTCGAACGGCCACCGAAGGCTTCAAACGATGGAAGGTCGAGGATGGCGGCTGGGGTGGTCGGTGAGCGGTGAATCTAGAGGGAGGAGGTCGGGACAGGTGCGACCCGAGATGAAGCGAAAATTGGGTGTGAAATAGGCGAAGGTTTCATCGGCTTCGGTGGTGGTGGGATTCGCGGTTGCTCTAGGCTCCAAGACCAAGGGAGAGCAATGGCGTGGTGCGGGGTGGCTGGAGGACCGAGCACGAATGCTCGAGGTGGCTGGTGGCGGCCCGAGGTACGACCCGAAGTAAGTCGCAACAGCTACAGAGTAGAGCTCGGTTCGCGGGGCTGCTCAACGGCCCAACAGTGGCTGAGGCAGTAGCGGAGTGACGGCGAGACGTGGTTGAGGGCAAGTGTAAGGTTTCGAGGGTAGTAGTCGAGCAAACAATAAGAGGAAGAGGGAGGAGGAGTGTTCGGGTGGAAGGAAGAAGGTGTTGCGCGTGAGCGAGGAGGGCGGATGAGAGAGAGAGAGAGAGAGAGAGAGAGAGAGAGAGAGAGAGAGTAGTGGATGTGGTTAGGTTGACTTGATTAACCTTGGTGTGATTGGTGGAAGTTGACAAGAGGTATGGCTCACTTGAATTCAAAACTCATCTTCTTGTGCATAATTGGAGGGCATTTTTGTCAAATCACAATTCGGTACTAAACGGACATTTGGCGAGTTGGACAAAGGGTAATTTGGTCTTTTCACAGGCCAGGTTCAGTTAGGGTTAGATTCTAGCGCGAGGATTTAAATCCTAAATCGAGGTGACCGAGATTTTCGAAACCTAACCTAATCTGACCAACGTATCGGGAATCGTCCAATAATCGTCACTTACGTCCTTACGATCCAAAATCTCAAACAGACTAAAGTTCAATTTTTAATCTTTTTATTGAATTTAGACACTTTACGTAAGTCAAATTTTCAGGGTGTCACAACTCTCCCCACCTTAGGAAATTTCCTCCCCGAAATTATACCACCACAGCTCCTCAAAAGGATAAAAATACTTACACCTCATAATATCCTCATTGCTCGTCACACAAAACTCGTTTCGTATTAATCCTTATCTCCAGTTAGCACAAGAACGCCACAATGCGACCATTAAAACACAAGTCAGATTCAAGCTTACGATCCTCAAATGCTAACCTATCACAATTCCATATCAACCATCCCTCTAGACAAGTTAATCGTCTAACTCCAAAAAAAAAATTCAACCCTAAATTGTCACCATTTGAACTTGCCATCCAAAACAACTGTCGATTGCCATACTATAACCACAATTAACCACCAGCCAACCACACTTATCGATTGGTAATATCTTAATTAACAAACTAACAAAAGTTGTTACTATTCCCCCACCCGGCACAAACACATTCTACAACATATCATCTAGCATCTAATTTATCCTTTCAAACTGTCCATCCGTCTGTGGATGGTAGGCCATCGTTCTCAAAGCGATCCGTAGACTCTTTCTAAAACGTGACGGTGAACTTGGGATCGTGATTCGATGTGATTGTCACCGACATTCCCTAAAGACGTATTATCTATAGCTTTACAACTCAACATACCTATCCAAAGCAAAATCCTTTCGTATTGCTATAAAATGAGCAGACCGTCACTTCGCCTACTACAATCCAAATAAAATCATTTCTCTTTTGACTTCTTGGCAATCCCATCACAATTCCATTGTGATATGCTCCCACCTTCACTTTAGAATCTCCAATAGTTGTAGCAGTCCACTAGACTTACAATGTTGCACCTTGACTTGCCGGTACATCTAACACTTCACTACGTGCTTAGCTACATCCGCCTTCAAACTAATCCACCAAAAGTGCTGCATTAGATTCCGATACCTCTTCGTGCAAACCGGACTAGTATTATAACTATTGTGATGGGTTTCCGACAAGATTTTTGGTTTATCAAAAGCAAGACCCTTATGGTTATTCTCTCAAGAAACTAGGTAGCCTTTCTATGCTTCCAAGCGGGAAAAGTACACTAGAAGTGCCATAACTTTTGTACGGCGTTCACTTGAGTGCCATAACTTTCAAAACGTTCACTTAAGTGCCATAACTTTTAAAAATCTTTCACTTGAGTGCCATGTTGACGTGGCAGCCGGAAAAACCGATGTGGCGATCGGAAAAGTTATCGTAGACGCCGGAAAGCCGACATGGCACGCCGGAAGGCGACGTGTCACGCCGGAAAAATTACTGTAGCACTCAAGTGAACGATTTTGCTCGGACGTAGCACTCAAGTGAACGATTTTTGAAAGTTATGGCACTTAAGTGAACATTTAAAAGTTATGGCACTCAAGTGAACGCCGTACACAAGTTATGGCACTTCTAGTGTACTTTTCCCGCTTCCAAGCACACCGTGATCACTAGTTTTTCCTTAATTGTCACATTTCGCAATCTTAACCTTATTTTGGGTCATTACCAATCTTAGTGACTTAAAAACTCAATTGGCAAACCCCACCATATTATCCACTTACAACTTGCCATTACGAATCTTTCAAATTCGTTTCCATAATTCTTCGTCCCACTTGTTTGCCTAAGATTTTATTGATTACAATCCTCAAATAGTAAAAACTCCACCATCACATCGTTGGGTCGCTGGTCAATTGACTCGTATGGGTCTCAAATAATTCTAAGACTATCCTAGTTATATAGTAGAGGACTCTCTCTACAACTACATTGGGGCGCAAACTGACCTTCATTAATACCACAGGGCGCAGAAGTATCATGTAACCGTGGCATCTCAATCCACTCACAATCCTTCGCCCGACGCTCAAGATGCAAGGCTATGCATTTCGAAATATATTTCTCACCTATGGGAATCTACTTTAATGTAGGAAACACTTGCATGGCATGATCGCCCTCACCACTTTTCACACACCACTAGCTTTCACCTCCATTTTTATCAGTTCGAACTTTTCTAACTCCACAAGCAACCATCACATCTCAGAGATTCATTCCTAAGATCGATCTATAACATCATGTTTGATTGTGGTCCAGACACAACTCTTATGTATTCAAGCCCACTAGCCTTTCATTCTAACGTTCATCGTTCACTTTCCCACAAACCACCCCCCTTTTTTTTTCATCAATCATTTCTCCCCAGGCTATGAAATTGTACTCGACCGATCTTTCCGTCGGTCTACCGCCCCGATAATTATAATCGTTATTTACTTCAACGAGAGAGAGAGAGAGAGAGAGAGGGGGGTGTGGGGGGACCATAAACTAAGCTTCTTACCATCAAGATCAAGCACCAATGTCACGGACTTCCTTTTCTGAATTTGCTTGTGGGATGCTGTAGGTTGAAAACTCGATATTTCATCGGAAAAGTCAGGTAATGTTCCGATGAACAAATGCGGATCGAAGCACTCTGCTTCGTCCAAATCAGAATGGCATACTGATTTAGAGTTGTAGCATCTCATCCGATCAATTGACATATAAAAGCTGGATCCATCTAGATCAACAGTTCCTTCTTCATGTGACTTGGTATCTTCAATTGCACTAGTAATAAGTGTACTCCCTAGACGTTGTACCATCATGTATTTGTCAGAAACATCAAATAGCGTACTTGACTCATCACCATAGAACCCGAGCGTTAAGGGCGCGCATGGTAACACTTCAGAAATTTCATTTCTCCGCCAGAAGCCCATCCGGCAAAGAAATGTGTTTGATAGAAATCCGATCGAAGTAGAAAACTATTTGGTAAAAAAATTGACTTCTAGTATGATTTTTCACTTATGTCAAGATTTTTCACTTCTGATAGAATTTTTTGCCAATTTTGAGAAGTAAAAAATTTTAACTTCTCAACTCTAGAATGACTTCTTGCACTACACTTGCCTCCGTCGATCACCGTTCTTTGTGACCGCCGCCGCCGACCGCCGCCATCGACCGCAGCTGCCGACCGCCGCCGTCGATCGCAGCCGTCGATGGCTGCCAC
Organism: Rhodamnia argentea; assembly: GCF_020921035.1. Taxonomy (NCBI): domain Eukaryota; kingdom Viridiplantae; phylum Streptophyta; class Magnoliopsida; order Myrtales; family Myrtaceae; genus Rhodamnia; species Rhodamnia argentea. The sequence goes on along the minus strand of NC_063152.1, from coordinate 6,912,416 downwards.
CGACTGCCACCGCCGACCATGGCCGATTGCCGCCTCTGTCGACCACCGCCGTTGCCTTCGCCAACCACCATTGCTTTAGTCGTTGTCGTCGCCGATAGCCGCTAACCCCCACCGGCAGCCGCCGCCGACCGCCGCGGCCTCCGCCGCCAACCGCCCCGACCACTACCGACAGTCACCGACCTCCGCCGCCGCCGCCGACCGCCGCCGCCCGCCGCCGCCGACCACCGCCACCATCAACCATTGCTGCCGAAGATTTTGTTAATAATGTTTCAAAAGTAGAAATTTTCAACCGTTATCAAACGAATTTTTCTGTTCGAAAGTCAATCTGGAGCAGAAATAGAAAAATCAACTTCTACTTTTAAGAAGAAGTAGAGAAATCAACTTCTGATCAGAAGTTGATTTTTCATGGAGAAGTGTTTTCATGCGCACCCTAAATCATTGGCATCCTCATTATCCATTGTAACACCATCGGGATGTAAACAAGCAATAAACATGTCGGACATAGAAATCTGATATATCGCAACTTTGGTAGTCACATGACTCCTTGTTTTCAAAGTTTTCATCCGCCTCCGACAATGCCTCAACAAAATCACAACCGCTCCCTACCAAATCTACCAAGGCATTAAAATTAAACCCTCAAAAACAAACTAATAACTCTATGAAGGCATGCGCACCAGGAAAAAAAAAAGTAGGCTCAACTCAACAAGCGGAATAAGCGGTTCCTCGTTAAACAAGTAATGGTGATACACGAAAAGTATTGAATTGACGTATGGTCCGACAAGTAAAGGATAACAAAGCCTGCTTCCATTTAAGGAGTAAAAATTCTAAGGATTGAGACATGGGGTAAACTTCGTGGAGTACGGATGCATTAATGAAAAGAAACACCCTATGGGGATCAAATACACTATCGGGTAAATCATGGCATCCTTGGCAGCAAAGGATGCTTACCCCAATGCCCGATCCAACAAGAAAAATTAGTGCTTAAAAGAAAGGTAAGGGAAAAACAGGATATTAGTCGCATAATTTAGATAAACAACAGTTACATGATCTCTCCAACAAGAATTCGTTCCCTCCCTTATTGCAATTGCAGCAAAGTAACAAAAGGATGTAAACAGATGACAAGACGAGAGAGCGCAAAAGGGACTATCTAGCAGCATGAACATCTTTAATGGATAAGAGTCAAAACAGTACCAATGGAGACACTTTCTATGCTTGGTAGTTCTTTTTTTTTTTTTTTTGGTCCAAACTATGCTGGGTAGTTCACCGGGCTCCAAAATGGGAGAAAAAATAGTCTCCAAATTTGTTGGACTCGAATGGGCATGCTCCCGCACTTAGCAAACTCCAACAGTTAAAGTAGCACATGATACATGTCATTAATGACTATTTCGGAGCATAGTGAAGAAGCAAACCGGATTATGCAGATTGGATATACATTTAGAAAGTACTGACAAGATTGCCCCCACTAAAACAAAATTTATGGAATTCAATATAAAAAAAAACAAAAGACTGCTTTTAAAAAATTAACTTCCTTTATTGTTAAGCCAATTTCTTTGGTTAAATATCTGAATGTTTCAACTTTTGATGATACCGTCCAATTCTGATCCTTTTCAATTTCACTTAACACTCGATAATATGTCATGTTGTTTGTGCCCTCCTAGCTACTGATTCTACTTATTTTCCTATTAAAGGTTTTCTTTATATCTCCATTTCCATTTCCATTACTTTTTCCTTTTTCCTTTTTCTTTGTTAAGGGCCAATAGAGGGCCGTCGGGCCTAACCACTGGGCGATCACGATCCCTCGCCCTCCCCGGTGGGAGGGCTCGAGATCCTCGCTCAATGCTGGGCGAGGGCCGCAATCGGCGAAAGCACGCAGGTTGCATGTGAGTGCAACGACCCCTCGCCGGCCCATTTGCGAGAGGGCTCACAGCCCTCGCCAGCTGCCGACGAGGCCTCGCAAGTTTTAATCTAGTGGCCGCCCGCAAGCTCTTACCAATAAATAAGAGAAAGAAAAAGAATTCATAAAAATTATACATAAAAAAAAATCCCATAAGCATCGTGCCACGTAGTCTAAAAAATTAAGGGAGCCGAGAGAAGGCTAACATGAAGAACATGACAAGTTTTAAAATTTAACCGTGCAAATCGAAAATTTCCAGCTCGCCGATCGTGTCTACCCAAATTCTAAGACTTCCTCCATGATGCAGAATTAAAGCAAAAATGGAAAGAACTCGCCAAAGAAAGCAAAAATTGAAGAAAGATTTTTGTTTTGGGGGTATGGGTCCGAGTCATGAATGGAAGGCTCAAGAATTGTACGTCTTTATTGGGGAAATTACATCTTTGCCATCGGAGACGTATCATTCACATTTTCTACACGTGGATAGATAGAAAGGCAAGGCATAAAAGAGCCAATTAGACAGACAATGTATTACTGAGACGTGTCAATTTTAGTATACAAGTTTGACTCGAGTGTACATCTTTGGACTTCCAACATTTATTGGACTAGACCCCATCTTTATACTGGAGCACAAAACCCCATTTTTATTTCCACTGCAAAGGAAATTAAAACATTGGCTTTAAAAAACTGAGAGCTCTACAGATGAATCTTTTGACCGTCGTCAGTTCAACCAGCATCTCCGGGTACTAGTCCAGGCATGCGAGGAACTCTTGGAGCTTGAGGAAAGAGGCGAGTAGTGCAATCTTCAATTGCCAAAGAGTTACCAGAAGCGTTCTATAAAACAAATGAATAATTACTTTCCAGTTGGAAAATAAAAAGACGAAAAACTACGGGATTAAAGCTGAGCAGCCAAACGAACCAACAGGTTAAAAAGATCTTCCATAAACCCATACTGAAGCTGTTGGACTTTGAAATAACTACTTAACTGCAAACGAAGCATTATGAAAGGTGTGAGCCATAGAATATCCGCTGTTTTGGTCGTAAATATCACGAAGTCGTATCATCTTTTAAGTTGAAAGATGTATGCTGTATCCTCCTCCCAGTTGAGACGCATCGCAGCTGCCATATGGGACTCCAAGCTTCTTAACATTTTTTGTAACGCCCCGCCTTCCTTACGAGCACATACATCCATAACACGCCGTAAGTGCTATCCCAGGATGCTCATCAATGTTCCTAGTCATTTCTTGGGGTTCACCCAATCGAACAGGCAACATCTTCAACTTCTAGAATCTGAAAAAAAATGGTTCCACGACGGGGTGAGATTTACATCTCGTTAAGGCAAGTCCTATCCCTAGGTTAGACCGACAGTTCATTCTGGTAAAAACAACATAAGCTCAATATGCATCGTAACGTGATGCTCACAACAACCATACAAAGCACATGTATAACAATAAGTACCACTTACTCACTCGTAGCAATTTATCTCGTTATTTACTTAAGACGATGCACATAACCAAACCAAGCCACGCCTTCCTTTCTTTCCACCTTTATTCGATTCAAGCCCGCGTGTGAAACGCCTCAGGCTAGGTCCGCGTACTTACGCATCAGACCGTCTCATCGATAAAACCCACGTACAACGCCTCATGATTTCAAATCATCTCAGGCCTGTATCGATACATCATAATTCCCGTCCCGCGTCACTTACGCATCAGGACGTTGGCCATTTCCACCCCGCGTCTTTACGCATCGTGGTAACACCCACCCCGCGTCTTTACGCATCAGGGTACCACCCACCCCGCGTCTTTACGCATCAGGGTATCACAATTTCTCAAGCATGCCAGCAATTCATCATAATCATGACTTCGAGTTCAAATACAGCTCACACATAGAGCTGACGATAAAAGGCATGCGAGAACATAAATATTCAACAAGCAAGAGGCAATCACTACATATCAAGGCTATTCAATGAGTCTTTAAGCAATTGGCACAACACAAAATCATATATCGAACAACATTGCCATAACTCACCAAAATTTGCACAATCCTCATCGTATTCACCCAATTGAACCCAATCGTTCTAGCAAAGGTATAAGAACTTTCTTACCTTAAGCTTAATCAGCAAAACACTTCTTTCCTAGCCCTTAAACACCTCGGCTCCCACAATTTTAGAACAGGGCAGCAAGCAACCTAGAGGAAATCAATCAATTCATCAATATTCCTTCGCCTAAACGCCAAGTCATCGATCATACACTTCCTCAACATATCACTCCACATCCCAACATGCCTCAAGGATCAAATTACACCTCAATTCCATCACCAACAGCCCCCCTCTAATTCAGTAAGAACAGAACCGAAACAGGGTACCCCCCTGTTCTGTTTCAATCCAGCCCAAACAATCCACAACTCAACCTAATCCTTCAATTTATCCATCAATATCCTTGCTAACACTAAGTTCTATGTATTAAGGGGCCTCACCGAAAATTTTGGCTCAAGGCGACACCAGTTGGTCCTCGTTTGGCGCTAATTCCTTCTGATCCGCCATTGGACAGTTTCTGCTCCTTTGAACACAACAGTGGTTCAAGGTCAAGATATCATTATTTTTCGCCCAAAAATGTACAGCAATATCATATACATGTCTACTAAACGTCACCAAAATTTGAGCTCAAAATTCGTCCGTTTGGTGGTCCAATAAAATACCAACAGCAGCCTACCTCCAGTTAAATCAGTTTCCGTCGACTCGCGGGAGATTGGCCGTCCTGAATTCCACAGTGGTTCAAACGGTGTAATTCCACTTGGAAAAGTTCGATAACAGGCTAATCTTCGCAGTGGTAGGTGGCTCACTGGCTGGTTGTCGATGGTTGAAAGATTGGACAGCCGGGAAGTTGGCGATCAGAACTGGTCGGGTAAACTGTTCCTGTGGGTGAGGGAGTGAAGGAAGGAGAACATGGAGGTGATGGTGGTGCTGATCTGCTCTTGCACGTGAATAACCAGAAAGTGGAAGAAGAAGATGACTCATTCTCATCCAAATCCCCTTAGGTGTCAAGCTCATTGATTGAGCTCCATGGATTAATGACACTTGTCATTATACACATAATATCACAATCTTCTTCCAATTTTGCCCCTCTAATTTTCAGCTGATATAAAAGGAATAAATAAATGACAAGAATTCCATTTTTCCGATTAATAAAAATAGGGTCGAAGCTCCAGGGGCAAAATCGTCTTTTCACACCCGTCGTCCGTAATTTCAATTTATCTCAAACTAACGGGCGGCTTTTGCGAACATTACGCGTATTGACTCTGTGATTCTCATCACACTTAGGAAAATTCAAATCACGGCTATCTTGGTTGTCATAAAATCGTAAGGGTCTATTACTAGCCCCGATGGCGGCAAATTCGCAAATCATACGTTGGTTATGCGGCATCACCCTCGTCCCAATCGCATAACACCAGCAATGAATCCCTTAATCGTTCTCAGATCAGCCTCAGCTCTAAATATTCCCTCAACGACCCTTATGGTCAAAATACCGTTTTCGAAAAGAATTTCTTAGGTCCACGTATCTCGTCACACGTTAGCCTTTCCCCTTCGGTTAGTTAACTCGCGATTGATCAGATCCGAGCGAGATATAACTTAAATACTTCAACGGATATCTTACAGTCAAAGATCTCGAAATGACAGGAAAATCAGACTGTCACATTTTTCCATCCTGCTTAATATTTATAACATGTTAGTACGATGACATTCATCATGTACAGACAAAATCTCTTCTCAGCAAAACGTAATCCGTGAAGTGGACCATCAGTAATAAACTGGCAGAAATTTCAAAGATAAAAGAATCGCAGCAGCCTCAACCAAGTTCTCAGCCTTCTTCTCATGACCATGCAGCTATAGCTTAGTGAAAACATAACCAGTTATTTACAAACTTTTCCACCCACAAGCATAATTTAAAAGTCACCTGAATAATTACCTTCCTAATTCGACTGAACTGAACTTATTTTACTAATAATTGAAAGAAGTTATTCATTTTGATGAAAATGAGCATGTCGCAGATGAATGCTTCTATATGACACCATCCGCTACAATGAGTTGGACCCCAGTAAACGCTATGCTGTAATTTGTCGTTGACAATTGAAATAGTCACAATCATTGATAACAACATTGGCAGCGAGGTGAGATTTTTTTTTTTTTGTCCTACACGAGAACGCAATTGAGCACATCAATTGAAATAGTCTCAATCATTAATAATACTCAAATCCTAGTTGACAATTTTAGTGATTAAACTTCATGTAGAGTCCTGATCCTTGTTCGAGTTTCAAAGTCAATCGCCACCAAAAACTCGGTAGTCATCTTGCATGATTTTGTTGGCTGCACCAGGCTTAGTGGATGGTTTAATTGTCTTATACTAAATTCTATGAATGGGAATCCAATTACATCACTATGTACCCGGTCCTTGTGTCCTTGCAGTCAAATGGGTACGTATTTGACAAAAGAAAAGATAACTTGTAGGAATATCTCGTATCTGGAAATAATAACATTAGTCGAAGCAGAAGTATCTTTATCATTAGCTATTGCCTAACAATAAATAACACCATATTGTACAATTAATTTACATCTGTTATGCAATACCAATCTATTATACCACATAGTATGATTCCAATGGACGAAATTCACAATCACAGTCCACAGACTTAATTTTTTGATTCATGACTCATTTTCCAAGCGACAACTAAGGGTGACCCTAAGTGGTAATCATGTCATATCAAAATTTTGGCTACCTACTTAACAGTTGCCACAATTAATAGACAAATATTGTTCTGGGTTCAAAGTTCAAACAGCAAAACACAAAATCATGCATGTAGTCTATGTAACTACACAATAGTGCCAACTTGATTAAAAGCCTGAACTATCATGACCTGCTTATATTTAGTTCAGTAAGTTCTCCAATAACAAATCATACATGAATTTTGTTTCCATGGTGTTTACAAATTACAATATGATCACACCATATAAATATAACATCTCATGTAAACCTGGGATTTTGTAAGCTTATGGCTGGTTTCTCTTCAAACTTATTTGACACTGATGAAGTGATGCATATTGTCCATAAGCCGTGTCGGTCATAAGCTATGATGTTTCACTGAACTCACACGGCACGATAAGGCAACTGAGAGTTTTGCCTCGTTTGTCTCAACAGATTATCCACTTCCGCGAATTCCGAATTCAAACAAGACAAAGGAAAGCCCACGTAATTTTTAACTCTAGAATATACAGGTAGCTTTGGATTTTTTATGTTCCAATGGATTTTCAGGTTAACAAAAAGTACTAGAATGAATGAATCATGGGATGAGTTTTGGCAGATGCATACCATGGCCCAAGTGTAGTCAAAGGAACCAAAATTTATTGACAGCTCCTCCAAATTAGGAGAACTTGCTAGCAGCTTTGCTATACCAGGAAAATCCCATTTCTCCACTCGTGCATGCAGAATCAGACACTTGCATATTGGGCAAAGAAAATGGCACCACCTTCAACCTCTGCCGCAAGTGAGAGAACTAAGCACATTGAAGAGGCAACATATAATAAGATTATTTGTCCTTCTTTTCAAGTACAGTTACAAAAACCCAGCAAGTTTATGCTTGAGAATTATTTTGTTTCCTACCTGAATGGTAAATTGAGTGATGCCAAAGCTTTCGAGTGTTGAAGTAACAGAGTTTACATATTCATTCTATTTTAATAAGAATTTACAATTACCTTTTGGAATCACGATTATGCGCTACTGAGCGGGGTACGGACTGACCCAACACCAGCTACTTTTCCTTTGGTCTTTTGGTAGTTATTCTGAAGGCACGATGTACATTTGCACCACTAGACATTTGGCAGAGTAGCAAACGATGGGAACCAGAATCCAGTGTGATAAAATTTCGTATGAGCTTCCTCAACTCCAGGAAGAGGGACCATGAACTATCCGTAAGTATGCACCCAAGTTGGTTGAATGAAACAATTTGCTAACCTGAAGGCACCAATTACCAATCAAAAGCTGAGTCGCGCTCTCCAGCTTCTGAAGCAGTCCCTCAACCAGGCTGCAGTACCCTCTGTAAGACTCAAACGAATATGGAACAGAACAATCAATTCGGCTTCGGAAATCCTCACGTCTCGTAAAACAGTTCAACTCAGCCTCAATCAAGGAAGAGGCTTTAATTACCAGCTGCCTCATCATACCAAAAGACCCTCTCAAACGCAGCGACAGCAAAAGAGGACTCAAAATCTCCCATGGGAAACCCTCATCAAGTCCATATCAAAAGCAGCGATCGACCACAATTTCCCCCAAACTCGGACAAGGCTTAACGTTTTGCTTCAAACCGCGGCATTCCTCCAACCTAAGCTACTCAAGAGGCTGTCCACGGACGGGGCGCCCTTCCAGGGAAAGGAGACGACGAAGGTCCGGGGTGGCGATCCACCACCGCTTCGACAAGACGCAGGATCGGACGACGAGGGAGGAGAAGATGCGGTGGACCATCGCGTCGGGCAAGGTGTTGATGCGATCGGCACCGTCGCCCAGGTTTCGCACCGGATGGAGGAGGAGGACGATGATGAGTCTGTGATCGTTTCTGTGACAGTCTGATTTTCCTGTCATTTCGAGATCTTTGACTGTAAGATATCCGTTGAAGTATTTAAGTTATATCTCGCTCGGATCTGATCAATCGCGAGTTAACTAACCGAAGGGGAAAGGCTAACATGTGACGAGATACGTGGACCTAGGAAATTCATTTCGAAAACGGCATTTTGACCATAAGGGTCGTCGAGGGAATATTTAGAGCTGAGGCTGATCCGAGAATGATTAAGGGATTCATTGCTAGTGTTATGCGATTGGAACGCGGGTGATGCCGCATAACCAACGTATGATTTGCGAATTTCCCTAAATCGATTTATGACGATCGCGGCCATCGGGACTACTAATAGATCCTTACGATTTCATGACAACCAAGATAGCCGTGATTTGAATTCTCCTAAGTGTGACGAGAATCACAGAGTCAATACGCTTAATGTCCACAAAAGCCGCCCGTTGGTTCGAGATAAATTGAAATTACGGACGACGAGAAATCGAGCACGAAATGGGATCTTAGAAATGGAAAAAAAAAAAGGGATATTTTGGATTGGATGACGCCTAGTCGGGAATGAAAATCAGCGAAAAATGGATTTTCGGACGAAGGGTGTGAAAAGACGATTTTGCCCCTGGAGCTTCGACCCTATTTTTATTAATCGGATAATGGAATTCTTGTCATTTATTTATTTCTTTTATATCAGCTGAAATTAGAGGGGCAAAATTGGAAGAAAATTGTGTTATTATGAGTATAATGCCAAATGGCATTAATCCATGGAGCTCAATCAATGAGCTTGACACTTAAGGGGATTTGGAGGAGAATGAGTCATCTTCTTCTTCTACTTTCTGGTTATTCACGTGCAAGAGCAGATCAGCACCATCAGCACCTCCATTTTCTCCTTCCTTCACTCCCTCACGCACAGGAACAGTTACCCGACCAGTTCTGATCGCCAACTTCTCGGCTGTCCAATCTTTCAACCGTTGACAACCAGCCAGTGAGCCACCTACCACTGCGAAGATCAGCCTGTTGTCGAACTTTTCCAAGTGGAATTGCACCATTTGAGCCACTGTGGAATTCAGGACGGCCAATCTCCCGCGAGTCGACGGAAACTGATTTAACTGGAGGTAGGCTGCTGTTGGTATTTTATTGAACCACTAAACGGACGAATTTTGAGCTCAAATTTTGGTGACGTTTAGTAGACATGTATATGATGTTGCTGTAAATTTTTGGGCGAAAAATAATGATATCTTGATCTTGAACCACTGTTGTGTTCAAAGGAGCAGAAACTGTCCAATGGCGAATCAGAAGGAATTAGCACCAAACGAGGACCAAATGGTGTCACCTTGAGCCAAAATTTTGGGTGAGGCCCCTTAATACATAGAACTTGGTTTTACCAAGGATATTGACGGATAAATTGAAGGATAAGGTTGAGTTATGGATTATTTGAGCTGGATTGAAACAGAACAGGGGGTACCCTGTTTCGGTTCTGTTCTTGCTGAGTTAGAGGGGGCTGTTTGTGATGGAATTGAGATGTAATTTGATCCTTGAGCCATGTTAGGGTGTGGAGTGATATGTTGAGGAAGTGTATCATCGATGATTTGACGTTTAGGCGAAGGAATATTGATGAATTGATTGATTTCCTCTAGGTTGCCTGCTGCCCTGTTCTGAAATTGTGGGAGCCGAGGTGTTTAAGGGCTAGGAAAGAAGTGTTTTGCTGATTAAGCTTAAGGTAAGAAAGTTCTTATACCTTTGCTAGAACGATTGGGTTCAATTGGGTGAATACGATGAGGATTGTGCAAATTTTGGTGAGTTATGGTAATGTTGTTCGATATATGATTTTGTGTTGTGCTAATTGCTTAAAGACTCATTGAATAACCTTGATATGTAGTGATTGCCTCTTGTTTGTTGAACATTTATGTTCTCGCATGCCTTTTATCGTCAGCTCTATGTGTGAGCTGTATTTGAACTCGAAGTCATGATTATGATGAATTGCTGGCATGTTTGAGAAATTGTGGTACCCCGATGCGTAAAGACGCGGGGTGGAAATGGCCAACGTCCCGATGCGTAAGTGACGCGGGACGAGAATTATGATGTATCGATACAGGCCTGAGATGATTTGAAATCATGAGGCGTCCCGATGCGTAAGTGACGCGGGACGGGAATTATGATGTATCGATACGAGCCCGAGATGATTTGAAATCATGAGGCGTTTTACGTGGGTTTTATCGATGAGACGGTCTGATGCGTAAGTACGCGGACCTAGCCCGAGGCGTTTCACACGCGGGCTTGAATCGAATGAAGGTGGAAAGAAAGGAAGGCGTGGCTTGGTTTGGTTATGTGCATCGTCTCAAGTAAATGACGAGATAAATTGCTACGATTGAGTAATTGATACTTATTGTTATACATGTGCTTTGTATGGTTGTTGTGAGCATCACGTTACCATGCATATTGAGCTTATGTTGTTTTTACCTGAATGAACTGTCGGTCTAACCTAGGGATAGGACTTGCCTTACCGAGATGTAAATCTCACCCCGTCGTGGGACCATTTTTTTCAGATTCTAGAAGTTGAAGATGTTGCCTGTCCGATTGGGTGAACCCCAAGAAATAACTAGGAAAATTGATGAGTTTCCTGAAGGAGGGGATGTAGTATATATTTTTATTTTTATGGTATCATTTGTACGAACTTGCATGTATTTATTTATTTGCATTTTCCTTTATGGATAAAGTCTTTTAGTTTCCCTCGTATCTCATTAAGTGGATGTAGTGAGACAATGGACTGGAGTGGGGTTTATTTTCTTTCGCTTCTCGCTTGCGAGTGTCACTTCTTTCGCCGCACATGAAGAGCATCCTGGGATAATACTTACGGCGTGTTATGGATGTACGTGCTCGTAAGGGAAGCGGGGCGTTACAGTTTCTTCGCCCTGCGGAGGTTGACAATCGTGCCTCCGATTTAGGGTTTCTTATTGCTCGACCGAGCTCGGGCTTCCGGTCGCCGGAGAATTTCCGTTCCTTTCAAATGCGAGCGGCTACTATCCGATTCGAGCCAGATGTCAAGCTTGAAAATTCTTTATCCCAGCTCCTCCGAAACTTTAGAAATCTTCGTTGTAGATCATCATTTTTAGCGAAAGCCACGTTCATGATGAAATATGGCAGAGAAAATTACCAAAACAATCTTAAATTTATTGTAATTGTGCCAATTCAGTCCTAACTCATTTTTTTATATCAATTCAGTTTTAAAGTTTTTGTATTTATGTCAATTCAATATATTTGGCCGGTCGGAGCCGACGTGGCACCGCCGGTGCTAACGTAGCAAAATTTTATTTCTTATTTTAATATATTTCAAATTTTTAGTTATTTTTTAATAATTTTTTTATCTCTTGCCGGCCGATGCAAACCTAAAAAAAGAAATACGAAAAAAAAAGATAGGAAAATATTATTCAAAAATAAGTCAAAATTCATTTTATTTCTCTATCGATTTTTGTAACTTCCGATTTAATTCCAAAGCTATGATTTGCTTCCACTTTATCGCCGATACCACAATACGTGCGACGTTCGGATCGATTCAAAATGTCTAAGAGAGTATGTGATTGAAGCCTTTTATAGTATGTCGCTCGATTTTTTGGCTCCGAATATGCTTTTATTGCATTTGACCAGCGGATTTGCCCTCACAGGCTTTAGACTAAATGGAACATCCTCGGCGAGATGGCGTGATATCATAGTGTATGCTACGGTTTGTAAAAGCGATCTTCAAAGTATGGCATACTTGGCTAAGTAGCATCGACACCAACATGACACGACACGCTAACAGTCATTTCTCAAAAAATAGAAAATTTCGATACTTTGGGATACGTTGTATATTAAATATATATATATATATATATATAAGTTTCTTTTTTTTCTGTTAGGGATTTACAATTTTTTTTTTTTGTGCTGGCTTTGTATATTAAATTTTATGGTGAATGGGTATATGACTTACTTATATATATTTTTGATAAATTTACATTTTGACCCATAATTTATTGAAAATGCTTAAAATTGACATCTTACGTGTCAAAATGGTACGTCGAAATATTGGACTCGCCTCTTCTTGGCGTGTGTGGAGCACCGACCACTTATCGGTCGCATATCCGAGAGTGCCCAGAGTATCTGAAAAGTGTCGGGAGAGTGTCAAAGCGTGTTGGACATAGCATGGAGGCTATGGAGAGTGTCGGTATCTCGTAGGTACTTGGTACAGAATTCTCCACTCCTGAAAAGGCTAGCCATATGCAATGTAAAATCCAAGAATACTGTGATATTTGATCTGTTTCCGGATCTGCGTACTGTTCCATATATGCTTTGGCAGTCAGCCTCCCGTCATCTACATTTCTACCATGAAGCTGCCGAAGTATAATCAGGTCTCCCGATCCCATTTATGTTTCACACGCGTTTGCGTTTAACAACATGAATGGGTTGGCATGTAAAAGAGTTAGAGATGCTCAGAAGCTGCATGAAAATAAGGATCTGATCCTCGATTCATTCGACAAGCTTGTTTGTTTTATGTTTTTTTTTTTTTCCTACTGAATGTCGCAACTAATGTTACTGCAACTGTTAATCAGCTCGGACAAAGCTCCTGTCAACGTGTGATTTTGGTGCAAATCTTACCAGGATTTTCAAGACCTATGCTACCTTAATGAAAAGCATTTTTGATGCAGAGGAAAAGAGCTTTATTGTGGGGGCAAATCATCACAGAAGGGTTGAAATTGTTGGTTTCCAATTTGACTTGGTGAAATCAAAACCGTTGCTTGCATTGGCTAAATTTCTTTTTCGAGAAGGTAGTTGGAACTTGGATAGGAGAAGATGATAATTGATGCCGAATTAAGGACGTTGCGTCTAGGAGTACCTATTGACCCTCATGATCATTGGGATTATATCGAGGTGATTCACTCGCGAAACGCTGAAGCTATAGATTACAGTTTCAATGGACTCCCTTATAACACACCCCTAAATTGCATGGCACAGGTAATCTCGAGTCGGGAATAAAATTGCTTCTCTTTCTGTGCCACTTTTGATGGTGTTGGATAACCAGGTATATTGACACCATAAGTTGGGAGTCAAGAAATACTTCGACGTGGCTTCATTTCGAGTTTTCGCACTTGGGATTTCGTTTGGATCAAGCTTATCTGAGTTTCATGGGCAATTGTTCCTTTTGAACAGGTTTACAAGCACTTGGTAAAATCCTTAGTTTCCATTCCCTTTTGAGTTTTGTCTAGTTTAATGATGCAGACTGCTGAACGGAACTGCACAACGAGACCAATGTGTTTGTTCAATGGTTTGATTGTCCTAAGAAAGTCCTGGGATGGCTATGACTTGCGACAGATCACATGCTTCTTATTGCTCCAACGTCCATGGCTTCTGAAAAAGCTGAGGCTATCTATAGCTATTGTTGAAAGAGAGGTATTGTGAGAAGCGGCAAAAAGAGAAACAACGTAAGGTCACCAATGAACTTCACTGCGTTTTATTTCCAAGCTGTTTTGATAATGAGGATGACATGGTTTGGCCTAATGCAGCGTATTCCAACACATTTTTAGACACACAAGACATCAATCAAGTATCTAGCAGTCTGTTTCCATCATTTGGATCTTCAGCAATTGAAAATCCTTCACTGCAGCCAAGTAAGACATTTTGCAGCAGCATAACGAATCGCACTTCTAAAGCACTTTTTTCTTTGTCGAACATGTAAATCACCATGTCACCAGAACAGCGCAAGCAACTTGTAGACTCATAGTCAAATAGTACGTTTCAAAAAGAATCCTATCAGTATCATTTACGTGCGGCTTCTATGGTCTTATTCACTGAGCATCTTTGAAAGACAAAGAATACCTTTCAAAACGAGGACTGCAGAACCATCATCAAACGCTTCAGATTCTGCCTCGCTGCTGCTTCCAATAACTTCTCCTTTTTTCTGCTTGCCTTTCTGCTCGCCATGCTGAACGCCTTGTAAAATCAGTTCAGCATTCGTTGAAGCTCTTGGGAGGCATAGGAGTTGCTGGTAGAACTCAAGCAATTTGCCAGGATTAACAAGCTTTTCTCTCAATTCATGCCGTCGTTTAGCTTTCAGGACCCACTTCTCCAATGCGAGTGCATCACCCAGCAAATACTTCACCAAGTAAAGCACCCATTTCAGCTCTAGACAGTCAGTGTCTAACCCAACAATCTCAACCCTCTTTAGCTGTTGAGCCAAACCGACACACAACTTCTGACAGCAATATTCCTCTTCATCACACTTGACCTGCAAATGGATAGCAAAACTAAGTTCTTAGTATGAAACTTGATGAGCTTAGACATTTTAAACATGCAACAACAGGACATCAACCACTCTGTGGTGATAAATTGCATGTACCTAATTCACCAGCTAAGATATCAGCTGAAAATAAATACAACAGAGATCAACTTTCCCTCTTAACTCTCCCCTCAATTAAAGTCTTTAAATTGTTGCCAAAGCTAGCCGTAAAAGCCCATTTATGTATAGAGGTAACATTTGTTAATCAACCATTCATTATGGACATGGAAAGCATAATGTGTGATGTTTCACTGGATGCGTATGGCATAATAAAGCTACTCATAGTTAAAAAGCGCCTTATTTGTCTCAAGAAATTATCCACTTTCGCAATATTTTAAGATAAAGAAGACAAGGAAAGGGCCGCGTATGTTTTTTTAATCTAGAACAGACAAGTTTCTAATTGATAGTAGTCCCACATCGGAAAACAAATAGAGAAAGAGAGGGGCACATCCTTATAAAATGGGCCTCAAATCAAAGTAGTGCGCCGGACGGGCTGGTGTGCTTTATGGCCTGTGGTGTTGGGCCAAATTTTGATTTTAAAGTACGGGTCCCTCGAGTGTTCGCGGGTTGGGGTGTATTCTACCGTGTGTCCGAGTAATTTTGGTAGACATCTGATTTTCTTCTTTATCAGTGACCTCTCACAAAGGCATGACGTGCTTGCAATTCCAACGACCTCTCACACGACGTGCTAGCAATTCCAACGACCTCTCACACAAACAAAATGAGCAAACAACCAGCAAATGCTTCCTGTGATTTTTTTTTTTATGGGAGATCAGATTTTACAAAATGAGCAAACAACCAGCAAATGCTTCCTGTGATTTTGTTTTTTATGGGAGATCAGATTTTAGTCTTACCAAAATTTCAATGTGATTTTTTTTTTCATGGGAGATCAGTCTTACCAAAATTTCAATGGATTGCTGAACCTCTAACGGCCAAAAATTCTACTAAAGCTCTATAAGATGACAACGTATCTTTGAAACCAACAAATGTATCTTTGAAACTAACAACCAACAAACAACAGGACGTATATGTCGCATGCAAATCGCACCTGGAGACACCAGCTCCCGATCACCAATTTCATGACGTGACACAGGCTATGTAGAAGCACCTTCACTAAATTGCCATAAGTCTCATCGATTGTAGTACTAGTCATGTAGAAAATCTAGCTTGTCCTGAACTAAAAGACTTTTTCATCCACGGCAAACTTATCCGTAGAGGAATTGCCTAATAGGCGCAAGTTTAGAATGTGGGGAGCCGAAATACTCAGGATTGGACGTTTATCGCATTCAAACATGTGAGAATCTATAAGCATCTCTCTGAAACCTCTGGTTGGAACCACGACGCACAATAAGTCTCGACAGCTTTTTAATTCCAGAAATTGAAGAATAGAGCGGCCCCTTAGAAGAGTCGCCAACGCATCGTTCTTGAGCTCCCCAAATTGAATAGACAATCTTTTCAAAGAAGGCAAATCAACAGAATCCAATGTAGAAAAATCTGCTTGCGCGATAGACACTCGCAAATCCACCATCGTGCTGGAGCATAACAAAGAACCGGGTAAACGATACATGCTACAACGCCTGAACAAAAGGGATACATACACCTCTTCCACGCCGTGGCTCACTAAATATTCGAGCCATCTATTGAGAACTGAGTCAATCAATGGGGACCCAAGGTGCGTGGAGGATGAATTTCCTCACCTAAGGTGCGGTGCAGAGCACCCTATCGACGAAATCCACGAAATTGGAGTACCACTGGCTGCTGCCCTGACATAGAAAGAAATCCATGCACGGGTTGAAGGTCCAAGCGGAATGCCACTGCTTGGACAAAACGCTGTTCTTGACAGCATCAACTGTGCTCATGAAAAACAGGATATGACCGATTAAGTGGTCGGGTAATCCACTGATGTAGTCAAGGTTCAAGATTTCATTTTGATGGAGATGAAGTTCCCTGGCCATGTTCTTGTTGGGAGACGAAGGGAGAGGAGAGAATTTGCAGAGCAAGACAGAGTGGGGAGACGATGGAATGGCAGAGTGAGAATCAGAGACAACAGAATCGTCTCGTTGAAGTAAAGATTAATTGCTGATTTGAATTTTCAAATTCTAATTTCTTCAAACAATTTCAATTTTTTACATATAATCAATGAAGTATAAGCGTTAGCTGCATAGAGCTTCAACGGTCAAACTCTTCAAGACCCACGTGCACGGGCACGGGTCCGCGAGTGTATCCGAACAACGAGTTTTGTAAGTAATGCTATTTTTAGGATAACTAAATGAGTTTATTGGGAAATTAATTTAAATAAAATCTGCTGCATGCATAGTTTTGATGAGATAAAAGGATTACTTATTAGGGGTTTTCTAGTTGGGGCATGTTTTTCCTTGGTTGTCAAAGCAAAATAGCTTTTCCACGAACAATTGTAATTGAAGTTCCGTTTTTGGAGACAAATAAATTAGCATAAAAATGAGCGCTTATAGAATGTGACATTTTGTGGGATCAAGACGTGGTTTATTATGTTAATAGTAGGGGATTTATTATGTTAATAGTAGGGGATTGAAAAGATTTAAATTCAGGACTTCCTAATCGGATACCATGTAAGATTTTATGGGATCATTGCTAATTTTTTTCATTTGGTAATTTTCTTGTTTTAGTTCGAGCTATTGATAGCACCACGTAGCGGGAAGTTAATGCATTTTCGAAATTTATTATTCTTAAATTCGAATTACTCTAAAAGGAATTATCATAACAATTTCTCAACTATAAAGGGTTCGCTCTTTCCCTTCGTCGAAATCAAACAAGGGCAGATTTAAAGGCGTCAAATGGTGCGTAATCTTTTGTTTTCCCGTGAGAATATTAGGTTATTTTCTTTTTCTTCCTTAGCAGTGATTTGGCTTTTGGAGCGATGATAGCATTGTTCTTGGACTTTCGTTAGGTCGCTTGATGGAACTTGGTTTCTCAATAGTCACGGGACAATGCACCAATGTTCTATTTAGTAACGTTTCTATTTCTCCGATTCTGCTTTTCGGAACAAAAAAGAATCAAAAACATGTTTGGTAATACAAATAATTTTGAATTTGAATCTTTTGGACAAAAAATAAAAACAAAAAGAAAGTTGATTTTGAAAAAAAAAATAACACTTTTCAAAATCACGAAAAAGAACAAAATCTCAGTTCTTTTTTTTTTAAATTAAGTCCACGTGGACTTTTGAACTTTTAAAAAATTAAAATTATATTTGAAAATTTACTAACAGCTAATTTTTTATATTTAAAAATGAAAATTAAAATTTAACATAAAATTAAAAACTTAAAAGGGGAAATTAAAAATTTTAAAAAATCAAAAGAATGAAAAAAAAATCAAAAGATAAAAAATGGGGGAATTTTTTTTAAAAAAATTAAAAAAAGTTTAAAAAAGTTTGAAAAAACATTTTAATTTTTTTTAAAAAAGAAGAAATGTATTTCTATTCGGAAACAGAAATTTTATGTAGTTATCAAATGCGTACTAATTCTCTAAAAGTCATATGTAGAATGGAATAAAAAAATATGATTCTAATTAGAATCACTTATTTGGAATGCCAAATAGGCCCTTAAGTGCATTCATATTGTAAGTTTGTTTTGGGACAATGGCGGTGCATGCAGATTTTTACTGCCATAAAAATGACAAGTCAAACATAATGCCTGTTTCTGGATTGGAGGGTTAACAGGGGTGGATTTGACACTAGCTAGTGTTTTTTTTAGATAAAAAAAAATGCTTGTAGCAGATTTGAGATTGACTATAAATGTTGGAATTAACTCAAGTTGCGGATACTGAACATCATGGCAAAAGATGAGCGATAGAATTGGAATTGGATGAGACAAATATCAAGGTTTGACATAGATAAAATGGCAGTTGCACATTAAGAGAAATGTAAATAGATAGAGAATCCGAAATTAGTTAAAATGTCAGAGTGCAAAGACGATTTTCAATCACGAGACCAAAAGAAATGACAAGTTTATATCTAGCCTAAGGCTGAAATTCACAAACTATGTATATTCATGCAATCTGCTGTTAAAAGTGAATTGGGAGAGTTCTAGTAGTTGTTTACCGCAAATTCAGAACCGGGTGTGCAAGTTGTACGAATAACTTCTCCAAGCGCGGGGAACTTTAGAGTATCTTCACTATACTACAAACTCCCTCATGGCGCGCCGCAACGTGGAACATCGGATGCCGACATTCTAAGGATGGAAGAACCACTTCTCTCGCCTCCCTTAACGACAGCACCTAAGCATGTCAATTGTGGAAACTAATCACGTTTAACTCCTTCAAGCACTAAAGAAGTTCATTCATAAGACATGCGTATAGTTCCAACCATCTCTCACTATAGGCGACAGACCAAAGAAATGAGCAAACAACCAGCAGATGCTTCTCAAGAAAATCTTTTTATGGCACAACAGATTTTAGTCTTATCGGAGTTTGAATGTATTGTTAGATCCATAATGGCGATAAGATGTGTATGAGTCCAATTACAAAAAGGAAAAAACAATCTCAATCCGCAAAAGTTCCACTGAATCTCTATAAGATGACTATGTTTCATTGAATAAACGATTATGAACATGGCACATCAAGCCAACACAAAATAATACAATCAGTCCTCAGCAGGGCTCAAAATTAATTAAATTGGCTTGCATGCACCAGCTCTCTATCACCAATGTCGTTACATGCTGCAATCTCTCGAGAAGCCCCCGACAACATCCACACAAACCTTAACCTTATCATCTCCGTAAGCATTTCGAAATTTACCTCGGCCTCAACCAAAAAGATACTTCATCTAGTCTGAATTCTACTCTCTCTCTCTCTCAAAAGCAGAATACTTGCCCCGATAAACGTAATTTGAGAAGATCAGGAGCCGAAATTTTCAAGATCGGAACTTCACCAATTCACGGCATCAATCATCGAAAAACTGCAACGTGACACGTGAAGACTCACCAGCGTAGTGCATCGGAAGAAGAACTGTGGCAACCCATAAATGTTGTCCCCGCGCAGGGTCAAATCTTCGAGGCCATGCCCGAAAGCAAAGAGTAGACACCTATCAATGGTTGGCCCAACAGCAGAGTCGCTTCACGAGTGGAAGGTGAGACAAAAGGAACTTCAAAGAGGAAGCTTTTCACCTTGATTGCGGTGCACCGCAACAGCATGGCGTCCATGAAAGCAATGAAACTCTCCAACGTCATGCCATCAACATAGTCATCATCGGAGGGGCATAGAGAAAGACATATGGGGATTAGCGGTCCAAGTGGATCTCCATCGCTCGGGCAAGACACTAGTTCTGATGGCGTCTTTTGTCGTCAAAAAGGAGAAGATATGGAGGATGATGGCGTTGGGCAATTGGCTGATGTAATCCACTGAGTTTCGGGTTTCATCTCGACCCAAAGAAGGAGATGATCGTGGACGTTTCGGTAGGCAAGATGGATTGGCGGAGAATTCAATTATGGCCATGTATGGAGGATTCTTCAAGCTTTTGCCTTAAGCTGCCAACTACGATGAAGCGCTCAGGTTGGCAAACCAATAGGAGAGAAGAGAACCATATATATAGGGCAACACCCCGTATCATTTAATTTTCCCTTTTCTGTACTATATTGATTTTTTTTTAAATGTCCAGCCATTGTCGAGCAATATGAGCTCCACGTGGTGGCCACATTAAACTTTTTCCCATATGAATATTTCAAAAGGGATTAGTAGAATGATTTTTCGCGCAACATGAGCTCCATAGCCATCGCTAGAGGTGTCAAAAATATCCAAACTAGATCGAACCGAGCCTATTAACACCAAAAGTCGACCTGGGCTTCGGGCAGTCGGAGAGCCCATAAGAGCGATGCGTTGTCTAAAGGCCCGCAGGGAAACACGTATTGGTAGCCAAAAGCATGGCAAATCGATGCTCGGTTAAGCAGAAAGTTAGGATCGGTACGTCACACCGACACACAAGTGGAGCGGATGATTCAGTACTTCAAAGTATCTAAAAGATAACAAGATCGATTATCGACACTAATCCGAGAATTTAGGGATAGGACGTAGAGATCGTTTCGCTATGCAATTTATCTTACTTGCAATTTATTTTATATGCATTTACCTTTATGGCACAATTTATCTTTTAGACATTTACTTTACTTTTTGTCCGGAATCACCACAAGACCTTATTTACTCATCAAATTCGAAGGCTCTATGCATTCGGTGAAAGATATCCAATTTAAGCATTTTCAATAAATTAGGGGTCAAAATATAAATTTATCGAAAATATAAATATGTAAGTCATATATTCAGCTACCTTAAAATTAATACACCCAGCCAGCTAAAAAAAAACCTAATTGTGAATCTCTAATAGAATAAAAAGAAGAAACTTATCGCTGATATTTTTATTTATACATTATAATTTATTACGTATATGTAAAAAATATACATTTAATATACAACATATTTCAATGTGTCGAAATTATCTTTTTTTTTTTTTAGAAATGATGTGTCGGCATGTCATGTGTCGGTGCTACTTACTTTATAAGATCACGATTATTTATTAAAGAAAGATTCTTTAACACCGCTCTAGTTTATGAAAAATCACTACAGTAATTAGTTTGGTAGGTTTTCAATTTGGAAAAATATTGACACGACGAAAAAGTGAATGCCGCCTCCACGGGTGTTCAAGTTGCGGCGTAATGGCTTGAAAATAAAATGAATTTATTGACAAGTACTGAAATGGGAAAACTGAAAAAAAAATAATAATAATAGGCTAATTGCGTTTGATAGGAAACAGTTGCAAAAGTTGAAGCCTACTGCGAAGAGGGTTGAATGAAATTCTCTCGGTAAAATTTTGCAAAAGTCAAAATTTCAAGTGATTTAATTTTTTTTCATTATTGTTTAAATTGTATTATACTCTACTTTATACCTATATATGTTTGTAAAATGGTCATACTAAAATACTCTACATTTCATCCAAAATGTAATACGAATTGTTCGACTCTAGGGACTACATAAACCGATTCTATAGACTATATAAACTTGTCAATAATGTTAAAATCCTTTAACTTCTTTTATATATATATAGAGGACGACCAATTCTCTATAAAATTACGTCAATCATGCAATCAGACATTAAAAAAATTGGTGTGGCCGCCACATGACACTCATGCCGCACGATAATGTCAACATTGAAAAAAAAAAAAAAAGGGTTAGTACCATGGAAAATTTTAAATTGATACATCTGTGACAAAATAAGTTTGAGGTAAATTTATTACATATGTGACAGTTTAGGGTTTTCTGTGGTATTAAGAAAAAAAATCAGTGGATAGTATTAAACAGGGAAGATTAAATGTGTAATGGACTCTTGCCATGTACAAGCAATAACTGCAGGCAGGGAAATCTTCTATAATCACAGAGAGTTCAGAACAATAATATTTCATAATATGCCCGAAGTTATTTTTTACAATGAAAAGTAGAATGAGATATTTTTTTCCTTAATTCTAAGGAAAAGACAGAAGTGGGTTTAGCTTCTTTCCTTTTGTGCTGATCATAAAATTCTAAATGCATGCAATCAGAACGCCTGTAAATGCAGGCTTTCAGAAGGACATCCTCGGGAGGGATAGCTAAGAATGACCTTCAAATTGGGTGAGCGATTTGGGTCCGACGGAATCATCCGAGCCACTTCGAGCAGCCCCCAGGGTTCAAGTCTCTCGGACAGTCTGGAATTGTTACTGTTGATCTTTATTTTGTCCAGCCAGCGTGCATTCTGGAGAAGAAACTTGAGCAGGGAAAGAACAGGTTCCCAAGCCAGCCAGTTGGCACCGGGATCAACAATCTCGACATCCTTGAGATGCATTAGACACCGATAGATCCTTCTCTGTTTGGCAGAATTCTGCAATTCTTTTGCATCAAAGTTGCGACGGCGGACATTCTCCGCAAAGAACTTAATTTGCAGAAATGGAACATCATGACAAACGATCAGTAACAATTGGAACTGGATGAGACAAATATCAAGGTTTGACAATATAAAACAGCAGTTGCTACATTCGGGAGAAATATAAATTGATGGAGAATCTGAAATGTCAGTTAAAATGATAGAGGTACTAAGACGATTGTCAATCATGAAAAGAAAAGAAAATGACAGGTTTATATCTGGCCTAAGGCTGAAATTCACAAACTACGTATGTTCATGCAATCTGCTGTTAAAAGTGAATTGGGAGAGTTCTAATAGTTGTTTACCGGATATTCAGAGCCGGGTGTACAAGTCATTTGTAAGAATAACTTCTCCAAGCATGGGGAACTTTCGAGTATCGTCACTATACTATGAACTCCAAAATGGTCAGCTGCGACGTGGAACATCGGATGCCGACATTCTAAGGATGGAAGAAACACTTCTCTCGCCTCCATTATCGACAGCACCTAAGCATGTCAATTATGGTGGAAGAAGCAGAAACTAATCACTTTTACTTCTTCAAGCACTAAAGAAGTTCATTCATAAGACATGCGCATCGGTGATCTCTCACAATAGCTGACAGACCAAAGAAATGAGCAAACAACCAGCAGATCTTCTCAAGAAAAATCTTTTTATGGCACATCAAATTTATTTTATATGCATTTATCTTTATTGCACAATTTATCTTTCATTTATTTACTTTACTTTTTGTTCGAAATCACCACAAGAACCACAAGAACCCATTTAATCTTCAAATTTGAAGGCTCTACACATTCGGTGAAAGATCTTTCGTCACGGATATTTCTGGCGAAACAGGACTCTTCTTCAGTGTCGCAATGCTTTATATAACAAATTATCGTGGGCTATTTAGCGACTGGCTATGGATGATTTTTAAATCAATGGCTAATATTGCCTATGTATTGAACAATTGATATTTAATCATATTGTCCATTGATGCATGATTCGCACGATAACTTTTTCTCGAAAGTGGACACGCATTGTATGTTGGGAGCACGCAGCAGAAGCTTGACACCTTTGCTTTGGGAGATCACCAAAAGGAAGCCCAAGTCAATGCCGGTCAACATATCCAGTTGAATCTTAAGGTCTTCTCGATCGAATATACAGAGTTGAGTGATGATTTCCTTGGGCGAATCTTCAGGGGAAGTCTTGTTTTAGAGCCCCTTGAGTTGCGCAGGTGTTGGGGCCTGAAGAACATTATAATAGATTCATTAAGTACGAAGAAGTGACTACTCATCGGCCTCAGCATAAATTTCTCTTAAGTGCAGAAAATTGTCCGAAACTCCGTCAGTCTACTGAACATTTGTGCAAGGACAACACTAAGCTGCTTGAGTTCGTGTCTTAAAGTGAGTGCAATATTGTACTGGAGATTCTTTTGCTGCCATGTAGCGTTCGGATCTTGAACTAAGAGTTTGGCAATGAGCACCAAGAAAGAGAACATGTTTTATATGTGTAGAAGAGTTTGAGAGCTTAAATTAAAACAAAACTAGGGTTTGCTCCTGCCAGTGAAAGTGTTTTCCGAGAATTTATTTACCGAACTTCGCTCCTTTGGTTCTCTAAAAGTGACTTAGTCAATGAAAAACGCTTTTCGAAATTATTCATCTCGAATTTTTTTAATATTATATATTCTATTTTATTTATATATTTTCCTACTTTTTATTTTTTAAATATTTTTATTTTTTTTTGTCTTTGTCTTTTTCTTTTTCTTCTTCCTCTGCCGGTTGACTTGCCTCGGCAACAACCGACGACCGATTCTAGACATGGGCTGGCAAGCTTGAGGCTCGCCGGATCCCACAAGTTTGTGCTCGCCTGTGGTTGCTATTGGCCGGTCGTGATGGAGGGAGAAAGAAAAGGAAAGGAAAATATAAAAGTACTTTCAAATTTTGATTTTTTTTAACATGAAATTGAAATAATTTTTCAAATGAGATTCAAATACGAGAAACCATTTTTGGTCACGTATCACCAAATATATGAAAAATAACCAATTTCTAGGAAAATGATTTCACTAAAACTTATTTTGTTTTTCATGGAGTTTTTCCCCAATCAAACACATCCTAACTAGCATCCGCAATGGACAAATGGAAGTTGCTCATTTGAAATTTTAGTGAGCCGATACTGTATTTTTTCTATGGATCCGCATCTAATGTGAAGTAAGGTTCTTAAGTAAGCTATCTATGTGCAGATTGAGCTTGATGAAATCTAAAGAACGTTTTAACTTTGACGAAGAAGATTTTTTATGATCATGAAACGGGAACTTTGAATGTTTGGCAAAACATCTCAAGAGAGATGACATCATCGGATTTGTAGCTAATAGCTGTAGGCAAAACATCTGTTCGCCCTGATTAAGAGGATGCACTTGTGCTGGAGAAGTTGATTATGCAGGCCGAATTGCCCACACGACATGAATTGCAAATAAATCGAGTTTTGCTAGTTCTTTTCAAGCCTATTATAACTCTGTTGTTAGACTTAAATGATCAAGATGTTAATTATCCCAATTCATTAATGCGATTCTTATTATACTTGGCAAACGACAATTTACTGCAAAAACTGTTAATAGTTCCTCATTTGTGTGGTTGTGCTCGTTAAAAAGAAGTGTTGGCATATTTGGAGTACGATGATTTCATTTTCTTTTTTTTTTTAGTTACCTCTACTGGTTACTACATTCGAGATATTTCGGTTACTTGAATTTAGTCGAAATCCTTATAGAAGTGTTGTTGGATTTGATTTTGCCGACCCAACTTTGTAAGTTGTCAATGTTACGTTCGCATTTAGTTGAAATAAATCATAGAAATGACATCGTGTATAAAATAAATTGTTAATTCCAAGCATGGCATTCTTCAATCTTGACCTTGCCTATGGGAGATGAAACATTTGACTTTCCTATCTATCAGCTTGTTTGATCTGTTATACACTACTATGATATTAGGATTTAATCATCATGAAATCAAAACTGATTAAAAAGAGTTTCGAGCTTGCCGATGTTATTCTTAGATCATCTTGTGAAACGACTAGAAGTAATCTTTCCCGTATTTGTTCCGAGCTTAGTTTATCTTCATAAGATTATTATTTACGCCCCTGCTCATTCATTTCGCGAATCAAAGGCTCAGGGGCTCTCGCTCTCTCCCTAACTCAAAGAGAGGGTTGAGCTGACTGAGCTAAAATTATAATTTTTCTACTCTAAATTTTTTATAAACATGCATTTTAGGAAAAAAATAAGAAAAAATATCAAACAGGTTAGTGCACAGCGTAAGTCGATCGCTTAATACTTGTTTCTCTAAGCAGAAATTTTAGTTGTGGTGCTCCAACTCTTTTTCGATGTCGAGATCCTCGAATTTATTTTCGCAATGAGATTCTTTATTTAGTTACGCTTGCATGAATTACTAGAAAGAGAAAAATTCTGATAAAAAAATTTTCAGCCACAAAATTAGGAAAAGTATAAACGAAAAAAATTGAAGGACAAGGCAGGGTGTCTAAAAAAGGATAGTAAATAGGATCGAATAGAAAAAAAAAAAAAAGATAGATACCAAATTGAGAATCGATAACTAATTGATGAAATCAACTTGAATTTTGAAGAAACTAGAATAAATGGTGATTAGGTAGAAAGAAAGAGAAAAAGAAAGGTCTATATTTGGGGGAAAAAAGTGTAGATGACGTCATTTATGGGCATGTATGTTGACTAGGCATTGCCGGCAAGCCACGTGTTAATAAAATATGGCCATGTCACATTTTCATCAACCCAAATTGGAGTTGGCATTTAACTAATCATTTTTTCAAGTGGCACTCAAGTGATCCGAAAAATACTTTTGATATCAACATGAGCGTCTTACGAAACTTTTGACACTTCTATGTTCTTATGCCGAAAATAACCCAAAAAATGTTCTTTCACGAAGAAAATTCGGTTAGCAGAGTAACACAAAAATAGCATAACATAAAAGGCGAATGGACTTTGGATTGTGAAACTTGAGAATCTTGCGTGTTGGCTCGCGAATTGTTGCATGAAGATAAAAACTTGTTGGGCTTTTTTGTTTTTGAAGTAAAAACTCATCTCCGCAGCGACCGTGCTTTGTTCTTGTGAGATTATTTAACATCACAATTTTCCTGTAAAAGATAACTCGAATTCTTCAACATCACTAGTGTTTATCAATTTTTGCATGTCATTAGAGGGTAACGTGTCTTAGGATTAACATGCAATAAGCATTCCGTATAGATAGCGTTTTCAAATTGCGTCTCATGTGTCATGAAAGAACGGACGAAAAAAATTAATTGGTGTTGCATCATTAAATTATTACTCACTTAATGGCAAGTTCATTAGGTGACATGTGGATTCCAATGGAATAATTTGCTGTTTTCATAGAGAAGAAAAATACAAAAAAACAAATCTCATATTACTTGAATTATAAGATTAATCCCTTATTAATTCTATCTCATGTCATAGCATTCATGATATATAATTTCATTAGCTTTAGGGGTTAATTTCATGCCATTGCACATACTTAATTCATTATAGCATAGCACACATGGCATTTAGGGCTTTATGGCAGTTCATTAGTGAATGTTAAGATTAGGTGCATCTAATACAAAGATAGCATATATTTGATTTACATGTTCATCAATCGTTTGGTTACTGTCTTGAGATAATTTTATCACGACTTCTCAATGGTGATTAGTGCACAAATGGAATACCAAAACTATGCGAGCTTCCCTTCGCTTTCTATCTTTTCCCATATTTCCTGTTCTTCACGTAAATGTTAACTTGTTTAATTAAAGGTATCTAAGAATATGATAACAACATAGAGAGGCTCAGTCCTTGAACAACATGTTCATTATTAGTAACTAAACCGGTTGTCCCATTCATGACATGAAATTTATTAAACTTCAACAGAACATGCTTACTTTTTTGTCGTGTAGACATATCAAGTCGAAAATTGCCAGCCTTAATTTGAAGGTGACGCGACTCGGGGTATGGTCGGATGCGGAGGTGGGCGAGTGGCAAGTGTAGCAACGGCTATGGTGGAGGGGATGGACGAAAGAGAGTGAAGAACATAGAACCTCTAGTTAGTCATCTACGTACGCATCATGAAGTAGACCGATTGCATGCTTGCATAAAGAACTCGAAGCATAAAATCTTTGGGCTGTTGGTGCAAGACAAGAGAGTGTGCTTGTAAACCTGTGTTATTCACTGAGATAAACAGCCAAACTAGCCGTTTTTTGAGACGGACACACACTCGATGAAACGATAGTAAGCTGAGCCACAAGTCCAGTTGGACAAGCACAAAGGGATGATACTTCAAATGCATGTAACCGGAACTCCAGTAAATGTTAGGCTAAAATTCCGGAGTAACTAAACGGGGAAAAGCCGTCATAGGTGGTGATGAACAAATCAGGATTTACGCGCGCGTTTAGAAGGACATCCTTGGGAAAGATACTTAAGAGTGACCTTTGCGCTCGGAGAACACCTTGCGTGCGACAGAATTATCCGGGCAACTTCGAGCAGCACCCATGGATCAATCGCCTTGAACGGGTTGGAATTGGCATTGTTGATCGCTATTTCGTCCAAACTGGGTGTATTCTGGAGGAGAAACTTGAGCATGGAAAGAGCAGGTTCCCACGCCAACAAATTAGCACCGGGATCAACAATCTTGACATGCGTCAGACGCCGGTAGATCCTTCACTTTGGAGAATTCCAGAACTCTTCTGCATCAAAGTTGGGACGGCCAAGATTCTGCAAGGACTTAGTATGCAAATATAAGACATTAGGACAAACGATGGGTGCTACAATTGGAACTGAGACAAAAAAGTATCGAGGTTTAACATGATGTCAATGGAGAACCTGGAATGTCAATTAAAATGAAAGAGGTACAAAAGACGATTTTCACTCAAAAGAAGAAAAGAAATAACTGGTTTATATGTGGCCTAAGGCTGAAATTCACAACCTATTTATGTGCATGCAAATCTAGGGTTAGAACTGAATTGAGAAGGTTCTAGCAGTTTGGTACCCAAGAACTACTATGTTTGCAAGTCAGTTGTAAGAATAACTTCTCCAAGCATGGCGAACTTTCGAGTATTTTTGCTAGACCGGGAACTCCCTTATGGTCCGCTGCAATGAGGAACGTCAGATGCCGACATTCAAAGGATGGAAGAAGCAATTCTCTCGCGTCCATTAGTGACAACACCTAAGCATGTCAGTCGTAGTTCAAGCATTAAACAAGATCATACATAAGACATGCTCTCCCACAACAGCAGACAGACCCAAAAAATGAGCATGCGACCAGCAGATGCTTCTTAAGAAATTTTTCTTATGGGACATCAGATTTTGGTCGTATCGAAGTTTTAATGTTTTGCTGAACCGAATAAGATGACAATATTTCATTGAACAGTTTAAGAGCATGGCATCATCGAGCCAACAAACAATACCCCGGTCAATTCGAATCTAGGCATAAAATTAAACAAATTGGCACCTGAAGGCACCAGCTCCCCATCACCAACTTCGTGACATGATGCAGCCTCTGGAGAAGCCCTTTGACAAGATCACCATGAGCGTGAACCCGACCGAATGCATCAAGTGCATAAGTCAAGTCGAAATTTAAATTGGCCTCAACCAAGGAAGACACCTCATGTACTTTGAACCCTGCCCCCACAGAATTGCCCACTAGGCGTAATTTGAGAAGATAAGGAGCCCAAATTTCCAGGATTAAGCTTCGCGTCCCGTGAGAATCGATCACCAACTCTTTCAAAGCTCTTGATTCAACTCTAATGAGCTTGAACCCCTGGCAGAATTTCAACTCAAGTGACTCTAGAACAGGACTGCCACTCAACAGTCTCATCATCGCATCATCATCGATGTCCGCAAATTCAATGCGCAATATCTTCAGCGAAGACCAGTTCACAGCGCCAGTCATGGGAAAACAGCAACAGATCACGTGAAAACTTACTAGCGTGGTGCAGCGGAACAAGAAATGCGGCAACACATAGATGGTGAGTGGCCAACTAGATGACCGCCCACTAGACAGGGTCATCGACAACTCTTCGAAGTTGTGCCGGACAGCAAATTGGAGCAACCTATCAATGCTCGACTGCATCGAGGCATGGAAAGGAACGTCAAAGAGCAACCTTTTTACCTTAGTTGTGGTCCAGAATGACAGTACCGTGTCTATGAAAGCTTCTGTGAAATGTATGAAGTTCCTGGAGTTCCGTTTCGGCTTTTCGTCGACCGGTAGAGAGAAAGTAATATATGGATTAGAGGTCCAAGTGGAACGCCATCGCTTGGACAAGACACTGGTTTTGATGGATTCTGTTGTGGTCAAGAAGGAGAAGATATGAAGGATGATGGCGTCAGGCAATTGGCTGATGTAATCCATTGGCTCTCGGGTTTCATCTTGATCAGAAGAAGGACGTGGTAGTTCGATCCTGTCCATGTATGGAGGATTCGTCAAGCTTTTGCTGCTGGCTGCGCCACGACAATGAAGCGTTTAGGGTTTGGCAAAACGACAAGAGACGACTACATAAGTTCTACTTCTGATCAGTACAGAGACTAAAATCCCCATAAAATCTTCGGGATTTTCTTCAAAATTTAAAAAGGGAAAACGCGCGTTCTGAACTTTGGATGAAGATGGAGACATGTCTAAATAGTATGAACTAATAATTCCCAAAAAGCTATGAAATATTACTGTTACGGCCAATCTACAACAGTGGATAAAAATTTTGCGTCTATATGGTTGTTGCTGGCTAGAAAGCACCGACAATCACCCGAGACCTCCGTGCGTGTCCGACACTCTCGGACATGCGACCAATACTTGATCGGCGCTCCGGACACGCCAGCTACACGTTTGCATCAACACACACAGGTTCAATTTTATGCAATTTCAGGTATCAAAATATAAATTTATCAAAAATATATATACTTAAGTTATATATCGAGGCACAAAAAAAAAAATCAAGAAGAAGAAACTCATTGTTGATATTTTTATAATACATGATAATGGACCTTGTATATATACAAACCCATATTTAACATACAACGTATCTCAACGTGTCGGAATTCTCTACTTTTTTGAGAAATTAAGTATCGCATTTCGTATCATGTCACGTCAAAATAAAAATGCCAAATGAAACCATGGAAGCATATGTTCCAATAATTAACAGACGCCACTTACAAATTTAATAAAAACAAAAATTAACTGGAAGAAATGAAATCCTCTTGATATTTTTAATAAAAGTGAAGTCGTGCCCATCTTGTGAGTCCACCAAGACTTTTCTAAACTTGGAACAGTCCCAAGCACTCATTATTTTCTAATAGACGGTGAAGAGAGATTCCCCAACGTGAGTTGAGTTTGGGATAAAACTGCGAACCCATTTAACACCTATATATTTTTGGGCTTTGCCATTCTAAACATATTTATAACCTCACTAAACATAACTAATCCATATGATGACTCGGCCTCTCAATTATGATTAAGAAATGGGTCCGCGGCCTATTTTGATAATTCTAGTCTCCGCCATCATCTTATTACTCTCGTCTCTCTCTTGGACAGGTACAGTACAGGCCCTCACCATTAGATAAAATAGAGATAAACAGAGAGCACGTCGTCCAGGAAAAGCGTCAACGTCAAGATCTCTCCTCACGGCCACTGCACGCACGGGTTCATCTTCACGATGCTGCTGTACCTTGCTGCCATCCTCGCAGACATGGTTCGTCCCCCGGGATTTGACGACTAGCTCTCTTCTCACACCATGCCTTGCCTTCCTTACTGTACCACGCCAACTCTCACCCAAAGATTATAAAAATGATGAAGATGGATTTTGGGGTTTGCGTCACGAGAGCATCATGGGTGTAGCAAAGCCCATCAAGATTACACTCTTTTAACCACGAACTTACATGAGCTGTGACAGTATTAGGTTTTGAGATAAATGACCAAAATGCATTTAGGTCGGCCCTTCTTTGAAACAATGAAATCACATCAAGTTCTTATTTAAAACAAGACCAAATTCATACCCTTATTCAAAAAAATGATGATACTTCGGGTACTTATTTGAAATTTTCCCTTAGTTCTTTTTTTTTTAAATTAGTTTTCCCTTAGATCTTTAACATGTACCTAATTTGCACTTCTTGAGGAAGAACAGAAAATTTATGGCCTAATATTAAAAAAAACCCTCTAATTTTAGCATTTGTGACAATTATATCCAAAACTTTTTTGTCTTATAAAAAATCTCAACTTTTACTTTTGTCCCAATTCTACCTATTTAATACCCAAAAAAATTCCTAACTTTAACATTTGTTCCAGTTATATCCAAAACTTTTTTTTTGTCTCATAAAAAAACTTTTACTTTTACTTTTATCCCAATTCTACTACCGTCAGCCTTCCGTCCATAATTACCGTTAATTAATCATACGCGCTTCGAGTTTTCTCACCGAACTTACCAATGAATCTTTGAAATTTAGAAATAGTAGATTTCAAGGATGACAAGATTTTAGATCGTTAGTCCAAATATCTCTATGTCTAGCCATTTTTTGGGCTGTTAAGTGCCGAAGAAAATACGCGACGTGCCGTGATGAATGACTCTATATCTCCTGGTAATATGTAGAGGAAGCAAACAATATAAGATAAGTATAGAGGTTTTTTCATATCAGCTTTTTTGAGGTGTAATTCATTAACAACGTGAAAATACCACGTAAGATTAACTAATGGTGATTATGAACGGAAGGCTAACGGTGGTATAATTGGGATAAAAGTAATAGTTGGAGATTTTTTATGAGACAAAAAAAAAGAGTTTTGCATATAATTGGGACATATGCTAAAGGTAAGCTTTTTTTTTTTTTTAGTACTAGACTGGAAGAATTGAGACAAAAGTAAAAGTTTGGGATAGAATTGAGACAAATGTAAAAGTTGAAGTTTTTTACGAGAGAATTTTTTTTTTTTTTGGATATAATTATCACAAATGATAAAATTGGAGTTTTTTTTTGGGTATTAGGCCCAAAAAAACTTAGTGATATCTGCATTGTTGGAAGAGGTTCGCGTTTGCTTTCAATAACACAAACTAGAAGTACTATCTTTTTTTTTTGTGGCTTAATTGGGTTTGAGCCTCGAGGGGATTTTTTTTTTTCCCGACAAAAGGGTTTGCCAACAGAACTAGACCATAAGTTCGACCTTTTGAAAATCAAAACATCTGTCGCTAAGATTTGAGATTGCTTAAGACTTTTTATTCTAATCAGTGTCTGTGTCCATGAGGTTCATTTTCCTCTGCGAAAGTAGTCTTATTGCAAAGGTCTCTTCATCAAATGAAACAAGCTTATCGTCTAAATAGATCCGGTCTTTTAGTTGCTTGCTCGCCATCCGAGTACAAAACCTCCAACTTCAAAGCTCTTTTGGGGGCAAAATTCACAAAAAAAACCCTTGGAAGTGGATGATATCCATGGCCTAGAGCTTTCCCCACGCACGGAGTGATCCAAAGCAAATTCTGCGGCCGACGACCAAAATGCACAGAATGAAATCAATCTCCTCCTCCGACTTCGAAACGAAGCGAAGAAACCCCCGACGACTTCATTTGTGCCTTTACCTAATGCCCTAGTTTGCGGACATCTCCCCGCCTCCTTGCTCATCGAAGACGCTCTCAAGACCTGCGTGTTCAACGGCCACCGACCTCCTTTTCTCCGCTGACTTGGTCCGCCAAGCAAAACCATGGCGGACGTTATCGCAAGAGTTAGTTCCATTATAAATTTCAAATTGATATGTTAATGGAACATTTACTTCAAATTATTTTTCTATTTCACAAAAAATTCCAAATGGGCATCCCAATTCCCATTTACCTCAATTTAGGAGAACCGAAGGTCTGTTTTCTTCCCTTTGCTTTTTCCCTTTTCCCGCCTTTTCTTGTCTTCTTCTTCTTCCTTACGACAATTTTGTACCACCAGTTCTTCTTCCCTTTGATGACTTAAACGCCAGAGAGAGAGAGAGAGAGAGAGTGAAGAGAGGCTGATGCGATTGCGTGGACTACGTAAGGAAGTGTGGGATGATGTCTCCTAAAAGTAAGTTTTAGTGCCACCGTTACGTAACCGTGACACTAAGTGACTACGCCGTGTCAAATTTCGCTTGATTGAACATAATAAATTTATCGGACGTAACATATCTTAAAAACCCAAATACGACAAGTTTATTGCACTACGTACACATCTGTAACAAGATCAAGATACACTCTGTCATATAAATGTGCAAAAGTGTGCTCAAAGGACTATTAAAGTGTATAAATGTTTCTAAAGATGTGGTGCTGAACTAGGCAAACGTTTAACTTTATTTTTTTTAAAAAAATCGAGTGAGTGGGTGCATATGGTAATACTTATGAAAGTGAATCTTTGCTTTGGAAGTGCTTATGGAGTATAAATTCGTTTGGTAATTTAACTTCTGAAGAAGAAATTCGTTTGGTAAAATTTTTTACTTTTGAAGTGAATTTTCACTTCGGAAGTTGTTTTTTTTCCCAATTTGAGAAGTTAAAAAAAAATTGCTTCTCAATTCAAGAAGTGTTTCTCGCCTTACCCTTTTTTCATTACATGGTCAACCTCTTTTCGGCCACGCCCATCTTCGCCCGCCGTCACCCGTGGCCACCGTCAACTATCAATCATCGCCCGCCGCCGCCCACCACGGACCTTTGCCAGACGCCGCACACCCCCGATCGCCCCCCATCTCTAACCGCCCCCCATCGCCGGCCTACGCCAACCGTTGTTCACCGCTAGCCGCCACAAACCACGGACCACTGCCAACCACAGCCGAGTCGCTATCTCCGGCAATCGAAGTAAAAGATAAATAATAATTTTTTATTTTTAAAAAATACATAATATTCTTAATAATAAAAATTATTTCCTAAAGAAATTTTAAAAATTTAAAAATAAAGTAGAAAATTTTCGACCATCGACAATAATTTTTCATAAAAGATTTTGTGTTAATAATGTTTTAAAAGTAAAATTTTTAACCCATACTAAACAAATTTCCCTTATCAGAAATTAACTTCTAAAGTAAATGTAAAAAAATAAACTTTTACTTTTGAGTAAAAGTAGAAAAATCAACTTCTGATTAGAAGTTGATTTCGAAAGTAAAAGTATTACCATGTGTGCCCTTATTGTACCACTAAATTGTGTGGATTTCTTTTTTTTTTTCTCTGAGTTTAAGTTTAATTTTGGCTCTTCAACTCTTTTTCCACAGCCGGGAAAAAAAAAATTCTTTTTTCACATTGCCACAAAAATAGGGTAAGTATAAAGGGAACATTAAAGGATAGAAACTCGGGAAACGTCCGCAGAAGAAGCCCTAGAATTTCTAATCCATGGCGGAGAACTCCGTGCACGGCTCCATCCACCGCGAATACGCCGGCGACCGGCCGAATCGCACCAAAGAAAACCCACATCCTCCTCCTTCTCCTTTGAAACGGAGTAGTAGCCCTAGGGATTTCATCAGCCCCTTGCCAGACGCCGCGATCCACCGCATCTTCTCGTTTCTGCCCCTCCGAGACGCCGTCAAGACCAGCGTCCTCTTCAAGCGCTGGCGGTCAACTTGGACCACCACCACCGACCTTGTCTTCGATGGACAGATCGGTACCTTGGGCTTCCCGTCCCTCGTCGACAAAGTCCTGAGCCAGTGCACCTCGCCCACGGTGAAGAAATTCCACCTCACCGACTTCAGGTACGATGAGCCCGACCGCCCCAAGGTCGACCTATGGCTTCGCTTCGCGGCGGGACACCCTGTGGAGGAGCTCCACCTGAGGCCGTCTTTCTTCTCGCCGGTAAAGTATGAACTGCCGCAGTTCTTGTATAGCTTGAGTTGGTTGGCGCGTCTGGAAGTCAGTTTGTGCTGTTTCTCATTGGGTGGGATTATTAGGTGGCCATGTCTTAAGACTTTGGTGATCGAATATTCAGAGTTGAGTGATGATATACTTGAAGGAATTTTCAGTGGAAGTCCTGTTTTAGAGTCCGTTCAGTTCCGCGGGTGCAAAGGAG
Source organism: Rhodamnia argentea (assembly GCF_020921035.1). Classification (NCBI taxonomy): domain Eukaryota; kingdom Viridiplantae; phylum Streptophyta; class Magnoliopsida; order Myrtales; family Myrtaceae; genus Rhodamnia; species Rhodamnia argentea. The sequence continues at coordinate 6,876,679 of NC_063152.1, read as the reverse complement.
TGAAGAACATTATAATAGATTCAACAAGCGTGAAAGAGTTGGTACTCAACGATCACTGGTTCTCTAATCCGGACAGAATTTGGGCCCCGCATGTGCAGTCACTGCGTGTATTAGGCAGATGGTATCATGATTCCATGTTCAGACTTGACGATGTATCTTCTTTGGTTGAAGCTGAGTTAGTTTTTTCCATTCGAATTCGAACTGGAACTCTTGTATCTGATAAAAAGAGGATGTGCTGCGACTTGGTGAAGGGATTTTTTGAGAAGCTGCACGGAGTACCTACAATCACCATTGGCGGTTGGTGCTTGCAGGTACGAGCTCATTATTTTTACGTTTTATAAGTGTCTGTGATTAGCACCGTCTAGTCATGTTTGCTGCCCAGGTCGAGTGACCTCAGGTCTCTGTGGCATTCTCAGCATTATTGTGAATGCCTGCATAAATAGTTGCTGGTAGTGTTTCAAATTATAATTTAAGAACATATAGCGAACCATGCGAACCACAGAGCTTCTTCCCTCTGTTTAATTTCCAATAAATGGATCTGGGATCACTCTGTTGGGGACAATGAATGCCATTAGATATTGTTAATTATTATGGATGCTACTCAACACAACATTATTAGACGCTTGATTTTTGCAAAAAAAAAAAAAAAGATGCATAAATAGATCATTTGAAGGTGTGCCTTTTCAATTCATTAGATATTGTTAATTATTATGGATGCTACTCAACACAACATTATTAGACGCTTGATTTTCGCAAAAAAAAAAAAGAAAGATGTATAAATAGATCATTTGAAGGTGTGCCTTTTCAATTCATTCTTTCAGTTTATATAGAAAAGTCATTTATCTGGAAATATGACAGAATAATGGATCTAGTCATCTTAGGCTGGCAGAACCAAATCATGGTCTCTTGTCACATTTTGTTGTTGTTCGATAATATATCTTACAGAGATTTCTCATATTATTTTAAAATGGCAATGGACAGATTCACTTGGAAACTTCCGTCAGTAACGAGGTTTGATGTCTCATGGAACTAACTAATAGAATTTTCAGATCATTCAAAGATCACAAGTTTTACATGAGAAGCATATGTAAAGACTGTCGATTCGTAAAGAGATTCACTTTTTATTTCCGCTTGTGGTTTCCTATCGCTCTTTTCCCGGCTGGGAGACAGGATCAAAGGATAGATTGTCTGGATGGACCGTAATTTTGTTATTCTTTATTCATGTAATACAGGAAAAGAAATATTAATTATATTTTCTTTGTTGCTTGCTCGCTGCTTAGATTCTGTCCCTTTTGGAGTTGGAAGGACTGCCTTCTCCATTCTTCAAATGTCAGAACCTGATACTACATGGGCCAGTTAGTCAATGGGACCTTCCCGGGATAGCATACTTGCTAAAAAGTTCACAGTGCCTGGAAAAATTAGACATAGTCCTGACTGACCTCCCCCTTCAGGTTTGCTCCTTTGCTATGATATTTCAGTTCACTTCTTCTGCTGTCTTCTTTCTTGCACGAATGTTTAAACAGTGATTTACAACTTTGGAAGCACAAAAAGATGATCAGTCTCAAACTCTGTATTTATTTTAGCAATTGAAAATTGCCCATAACTCTGTCAGTCAGCTCAACATTTGTACAGGGCAATATTAAGCTGTTGTTTTTCATGTCTTAAAGTAACCTGCATTGATGTACAGAAGGTTCTTTTGCTGCCATGTACATTAGGATCTTGAACTAATATGAGCACCTCGAGAGAGATGATGTTATATGGTATGGACGAGTTTAAGAGATCCAATTGATCTGTACTGCTTATAAAGTAAAACTAACTAGCATGTGCGGTGGACAAATGATGGTTGTTTGTTTGAAATTTTAGTTAGCAGATGAATTTTTTTCCCTTGTGGATCATCTTCTAATGTGAAGTAAGTTTCTTAAATGGGGTATCTTTGTGCAGCTTGACCTCTTTGAAGAATCTGCAGAACGTTTTAACTTTGACGAAGGAGATTTTTTACCATCACGGAAGGGGAACTTCGACTTTTTGGTAAAACATCTCAAGAGAGTTGAGATCATCGGTTTTGGAGCTAATAGTTTTGGGTCAAAACATCTGCTCGCCCTGATTAAGTTTCTTCTTGGGGAAGCACTTGTGCTGGAGAAGTTGATTATCAAGACTGAATTGCCCACATGCCACGGACAAAAATGCCTTGACGCTGCTGTTCTGTCGAAACTACTTGGCACGAGCCGAAACGTACTCAGATATCAAAGAGCTTCCAAAAATGCCGAGGTTATCTTTGATTATCCTTTCGAATAGGTGTCTCATAAAAGCATGCGAAAATCCCGGTTTTGGGTTGATCTCATGGCAAGGGTATGTTGCCCTGCACCCTACGCTGCTCATTCTTATTCACTCGCTTTTGACAGTAAAGTTACATGAACTGTGATATCAGGTTTTTAACATGTTCCTGATTTAAACTGGATCATTTGCAAATATGAACCTCCTTAAGGAAGGAGGTTAACAGCAGCGAATTTTCGACATATGAAAGGGATGTTTTGGTTGAGAAATTGCTCTGCTTTCTGTGTCTGAAAATTTGTTTGTAATTTGGTTGCGTTTGATTTCAAAGACTCGAACTTGGAGTACTTCTGTGCTACCCAAAAGAAGATAAAGTGGAATTTTAACATAACCCTTTTTGTGGTTTAGTTTGGTTTTTTCCCGGCAAGAAAGTTGTAATCGGAACTAATCAGTATTTCGGGATTCGATTTTTAATCATTAGTCTTTCCATTAGCTCCGGCAAGTTTTGTCGGATGTTCGGGTGAGATTGTTTTAATTAATAGTTGGGGGATATTAAAAGAATAGAAAAGGTTAAAAAATTGTGCATCCAAGTTGAATGTTTGAGGACTTAAATGCACGAAATGTGAGTTTTCACACTCAAGCGCATTATTGGAACAGTTGTAGGACTTATTCAGTAATTTTAAGGAAAAAAATCTCATAAAAAATTATGAGGTTTACTAAATTTTTTTAGGCCTATTATTAATGAACTCAACATGTGATTTGTCAAAACAAGGGAGTCTTTAGAGACCTAAAAGCGAGCATGCATGATCTAATGGGTGCCGGGTAGATTCGAGAATAAGAATCTAACATACACGATTGGTTATAGGGTAACCATTATAATATTTTAATTTAGACTCTATTCGTTTCGCAAAAAATAAATAATTTAAAGAAGGTTTTTCTAAAAATAATCATTTTTATTGCTTGCAAAATGATAAATGGAAAATATTTCCATACAAAACTATTTTTTATTGATTAATTATTTCGAGAGATAAAAGTTATTATTTTTCAAGAAAATATTTTACAAATCATTCTTTTTTTAACGAAACATAGAGAGCCTTCATTTTAATTTAATGTTACGATTAGCTGGTGCATGATGCTCAGTAGATGAGCAACCATTCTAGGATTTTAGAATACTCAATTAAGTGAAAATTAAATTATCAGATAACTTGATTATTAAACACAAATAATGAAGATGTTAAGTGCCATAATTAAATAATGTGAATTTTATTATACTGGGTAAATAATAATTTATTGCAAAAATTACTAATAGTTCATGATTTGTATTATTACACCCATTAAAAGTAATTTGATAGAATTTATATTAAAAGGTCGTAATAATTCTTGACTGACTTATAATCATCGGATATTGCATTATAGTTCTAATCTTACTTTTATGATTATAATTAGATGCGAGTAACTTGTAAGTTACATATCAAATTTATAATTCGAAGAAACAACATTATAATATTAGGATTTACTCTTCACGTAGTTAAACTAATTAAAAGAGTTTCAAGCTTGTTGATTTTATTCTTAGATTATCCTGCAAACCAAATAAAAAATATCTCTCCCGTATTCATTCTGAGTTTAATTTTATTTTCACAAAATCGTTATTGTTAATTCGATGTTATTTCATATCGCAAATCAAAGGACGAGAGGTGTGCCCTTAACCTTTGTCTAACTGAAAAATAGTGAGGAGCATACCGAGCCAAAATTAAGAATCTTTTTATCCTAGGTGTCTAAGAAACACACATTTATAAGGGGATGAAAAAATAAAGAAAATATTGAATGAGTTAGTATATCACGTAAGTCGATTTCTTAATACATTTTTTTTCTCTCTACGCATAAGTTTAATTTTAGTCCTCCTCCCATCGAAATCTTCTAATTTGTTTTTGCAATCAGATTCATTATTCAGTCATGCTTGCATAAATAACTCAAAAGAGAAAAATTCCGATAAAGAAAATTTTCAGCCTAAAAATGGAATAAGTATAAAAAAAATTGAAGGATAAGACTGTTTAAAAAAGGATAGTAAATCGGATCAAAGAGGAAAAAATATATATTCCAAATCGAATCAATAACTAATTGATCTAATCAAATTGAGTTTTGCAGAAATTAGAATAAAGAGGGAAAGGGTAGAAAGAAAAAAGAAAAAGCAAAAACCTTGGAAAAGTCGGGGGAACATCCGCGGAAACCTCAGAATTTCAAATCCATGGCGGGGACCAACGTCCACGGCGTCATCCACCGCAAATCCTCCGGCGACCGGCCGAGTCGCACAGAAGGAAACCGAGCTCCTCCTTTGAGGCCTAGGGATCTCATCAGCGCCTTGCCAGACGACGTGATCTGCCGCATCTTCTCGTTCCTGCTGCTCGAAGACGTCGTCAAGACCAGCGTCCTCTCCAAGTGGTGGCGGTCCACTTGGACCACCACCAACCACCTCGTTTTCCATGGTTTCCATGGACTCCAGCGCCGCAATCACGGCACCTACACCTTTGACTTCCCGTCCCTTGTTGACAGCGTCCTGATTCGGTGCACCTCGCCCTCGGTGAAGAGTTTCCACATCACCCACTTCAAGTACGACGAGGCCTGCCGCCCCAAGCTCGACCTCTGGCTCCGCTTCGCGGAGGCGTGCTGCGTGGAGGATTTTCGCCTGCTTCTGATTACCGGGCTGCAGTTCTTGTATAAACTGCCGCCGTTCTTGTATTGCTTGAGCTGGTTGGTGCGCCTGGAAGTTGGTTTGTGCTGTTTTTCGTTGAGTACTACCATTAGGTGGCCTTGTCTTAAGGTCCTGTTGATTGAATATTCGGAGTTGAGTGATGATATCCTAGAGAGAATTGTCAGGGGAAGTCCTATTTTAGAGTCTCTCGAGTTACATTGGTGCAGGGGTGTGAAGAACATTATCATAGATTCGATGAGTGTGAAAGAGTTGGTGCTCATCGGCGACAGCTTCTCTAACACAGAGAAACTTTGGGCTCCACGTTTGCTGTCGTTGCGTGTATCAGGTCGTCATTCTTCCATGTTCAGACTCGACGATATATCTTCTTTGGTTGAAGCCAAGATAGATTTTGATGTGCCTGGTGACATGATGATGTGCTGTGATTTGCTAACGAAACTTCTTGAGAAGCTATGCGAAGTTCCTAAGATCACCATTGGCGGTTGGTGTTTGCAGGTACCAGCTCGGTATTTTTAACCTTTATAAGATGTGCTCGTGTTGAATGATGTCCGTGATTAGTCTTACTCTCTCATCACACTAGGCTGCTGTTCCATAATACTCTTACAGAATAGTATTCTCAGAATATTTTACAGAGGCAATGGATGGATTTTCTTGGAAACTTCAGTCAATAACGTGGTTTGCTGTCTCATGTGAGAACTACTAGAATTGTCAGATCCTTCAAGTGTCACAAGTTTTATGTAAATAGTCTCGATTCCTAAAGAGATTCATATGTTCATTTCTCCTTTAGTATCCTTATAGGTCTTTTTCCGATTGAGAGACAGGGTCAAAGGATGTTTTGTTATTCTTTGTTCAAGTTAAACAGGAAAATAAATACTAATTGATTTTTCTATTTTGCTTGCTTGATGTGCCTAGATTCTGTACGTGTTGGAGATGAAAGGAGTGCTATCTCCATTGTCAAATTGTCAGAATCTGATACTACGCGCACGAGTTTGTCAATGGGACCTTCCTGGCATAGCGTACATGCTACAAAGTTTCCAATGCCTGGAAAAATTAGTCATATATCTGACTGGCCTCTCCCTATTGAAAGTATGTTCCCTCAGTATGATATTTTCAGTTTGCTTCTTGTTCTAACTTCCTCTACGCATGAATGTTTAAACAGTGAGTTAAAACTTTAGAAGCACATAAAGATGACCGATCTCGAACCCTTAGTTATTCCAACATCCGAAATTTGAAAGTAACTTAGTCAGCATACTCTACATTTGTGCGGGGCCACCGTAGGCTGTTTTAGGTCATGTCCAAAAGTAACTGCAGTGTCTTGACCAAAAAAAAAAAGAGAAGTAACTGCAGTATCATACTGGAGGTTCTTTTGCTGCCATGCAGCGTTAGGATCTTGAACTAATAGATTAGCGATGAGTACCTAGAAAGAGAAGATGTTTCATTAGCGATGAGTACCTAGAAAGAGAAGATGTTTCATTGTGTAGACATATTTAAGAGTTCAAATTCATTAATACTCGATATGAACTAGAACTATCATCTTGATGGACTAATGAAAGTTGCTTTTTTTTTTCACATTTTAGTGAGGCTTTTTTTTTCGTGGATCCGCATCAAATTTGAAGTAAGTTTCTTAAATGGTTAACTATGTGCAGTTTGGGGTTGACAAAGAATTTGAAGCACGTTTTAACTTTGACGAAGAAGATCTTTTGCGTTCACGGAAGGGAAACTTTCAATGTTTGGCAAAACATCTCAAGAGAGTGGAGATCATCAGTTTTGCTAATAGTTTTGGGTCGAAACATCTGCTGGCCCTGATTAAGTTTCTTCTTGGTGATACACTTGGGCTGGAGAAGATGATTATCAAGGCTGATTTGCATGCGCAACATGGACAAAAACGTCTAGAGACAGCTGATCTTTTCAAAGTACTTAGTGTGAGCCGAAATGTGCTCAGCTATCGAAGAGCTTCCCAAAATGCTGAAGTTATCTTTAAATTTCCTTGTAAATAGGGGTCCTTTTAAAAGCATATGAAGATTCGAATTTCTAAACTTTTTTTTTTGTTTTTTGGTCGGGGGGTTTCTAAACTTGAAGGAGCCTTACACTGCTCATTCTTATTCACTCTCTTTTGACAGTAAACATGCACCTAAGTTACACTTCTTTCAAGTTTAGCTTAGTTTAGTTGTAAATATGAACCTCTTGAGGAAAGATTTTAATAGTAGTGTTTTAGATAATGGACATATGAAAGGGTGTTTTGGATAAGATATTTCTCATATTTCTCTTCTTTTTCAAGCGAAATAGAAAATTTAGGGGTGTATCATTTATGTGCACTCTTGGAAGATTAAGGTTATGCATTTTGGAAATATTAATGTGGCAAAGACATTTTGACAATTTGATTTCGAAGATCACTTTGAAGTACTTTGTTGACCAAAAGAAGATAAACTCGAAATTTGAACATAAACATTTTTGTGCTTAGTTTCAGCTGAGCTTTTTGAAAAAAAAAAAAAACTGCGAGATCAAACCATGGTACATGTTTTATAATTTGATTTCGAAGACAACTTTGAAGTACTTTGCTGCCCAAAAGAAGATAAACTTGAATTTTTTTTTTTTGGGTAAAAAAACTCAAATATTTAACATAACCATTTTTGTTGCTAATTTCGGTTCAGCTTTTTGAAAATCAAAACAAGGTGCGAGATTATTCCCTGGAACATTTTTTAATTTTTATTATCCATCATCAAATTTTGAAATAGCTTAGAGTTTATAATCTAGTTCAGCTGGAATTTTTACTATATATAAGTATGTATCTATGAGGTACATTTTCTCTATGAGAATACTAATTTACTGTTTGAGCTGTGCCATGTTTGTGTGAATTTGTAAGTTCAAAGAATCAACAACAAAGAGCACATTAAAAGAATCGAAGGTTTTACCAATCAGTTTCGATTCGATACGAAACATAAATTGCTTCGACTTGCATACAATTGGGGTCAAATAATGGTAATACAGATTTGTTCCATTCGACATTCATTAAGCCAAATCAAGCTGCATAATGTTTGCCCCTACTCTCTTGCTCAAATAGAGGGACCCTTGAACCATTATACGTTTCTACAAGATTTGTTCCATTCGACATTCATTAAGCCAAATCAAGCTGCATAATGTTTGCCCCTACTCTCTTGCTCAAATAGAGGGACCCTTGAACCATTATACGTTTCTACAAGGTATAAAAACTTCTTCTTCTTCTTCTTCTTCTTCTTCTTCTTCTTCTTCTTCTTCCTCTTCTTCTTCCTCTTCTTCTTCCTCTTCTTCTTCTTCTTCTTCTTCTTCTTCTTCTTCTTCTTTTGCTGTTTATTGCAAAGGTCTTCATCAAATGAAACAAACATATCGTACAATGGTCCTTTAGTTGCTTGCTCACCATCTGAAAACAAAGCCTTCAACTTTAAAAGCCCTTCGGGTGGCAGAATTCAAAGAAGCCCTAGAATGATATCCGTGGCCGAGAGCTTTGCCCACAATCGGATCCAAGTCAAATTCTTTGGCGTACGATCGAATCGCACGTAACGAAGCCGGTTTCATTAGTGTCTTTACCAGACAACTTGATCCACGACATCTTCTCCCTCTTGTGAATACATTGGCAAGAGTTAATACCATGGTAAATTTCAAATTGATATGCCATGATACATTTACCTCATTAATTTTTTATTTCGCAAAAAAATCCAAACCGGCACCCCATTTCACATTTACCTCAAATTAATTTTCTTTATTTTTTAGTAGGCTTTATTTATTTACAAATTGATAAGAGATAATCATGCGAGGATGACTGTTTATGTTATTTGGATGTACACATATAAATTCACATGCAGTGTATATTTGATTGGTATCTTGCAGGCAATGAATGTATGACATCGGTAGTCTTTTTGTACGGTATAGGAAAGAGAAAAATTATAAAGAATACCCAAAGGCACCGTGAAATCCCAAAAGAACATTTGTCTAAAGGTGGGAATCCCAAAATAACATTTACTTAAAGTTGCGAGCATCAATTGAAATTAGGACTCATTGTTTGACACATTTACCTCAAAATTTATGGTAAATGAGTCACATGCCTATAAGTTTGGGAGTTTTTTTGTGTGACAAAAAGATAATTTTGGGATAAATATGTCACATTAGTATAAGTTTGGGATTTTTTGTGTCATAAAAAAAAAATATTTGGGATAAATATATCATATGGGTATAAGTTTAGGATTTTTGGTATCACAAAAAAATGTTTAAGATAAATGTGTCACAATGGTATAGTTTAGGGTTTTTTATGGTGTTTTCCCTAGTCTTTTTTATACCATATGGGAAAGAGCAAAATAACAAAGAAAGCCCGAAGGCCCCGTGCAATCCCAATATACCATTTACATGAAATTAGAATTCAAGATGTTTTTAGGATCATTAACAAGGAGCAATTACGGGGATAAGAATAGCAGGAATGCTATAACTTTTGTATGACACTCGCTTGAATATCATAACTTTTTTTCTCCGTTCACTTAAGTACCATATCGAGGTAAAATAGATCATTTAGATGTCCTTTCCAACAAAATCGTCATACATGGATTTTTTATTTAATTTTCCATTCAAATTTTTGTATTTTTGTATTTTTTATTTTCAATTTTTTTTTCGACCACCCTAGACCGTCGAGAAGGGCTCACTCGGACCGGGGGAGAGGGCCATTTCACCCTCAGCCAACGGGGCCACGAAGGCTCGGGGCGAGGCCATCTCCTTGGCTTGGGGGGCCGTGATAGACCTAGGGTGAGGCCTCCACGACCCTTCCTTCTTGCCTTCGCTCTTACGGCTCTAGCCGCTGCCGGCGCTAGAATCGAAAACCGTCAAGCCATTGGTCTTCAGCACGTCGCTCGATGGCGAACCGATGCACCGAAGCAATGGGACCACCGTCGCTCTACTTGCCAGAACGCCTTGAAATCGGGTTCCGTCGAAATGAAATCCGAGACCAAAACGTGAAATGTTCAATAATCACAAACCGAAATCGCAAAGGATCGCTGCAGAGAGAGAGAGAGAGAGAGAGAGAGAGAGAGAGAGAGAGAGAGAGAGAGAGAGAGAGAGGCATTGCTCTTCGCTGCTTTTTTTTCTCCCTCCTCATTTTTCCTATTTTTTATGATCTACTCTCGAGAGTAATGGTGCAAATGTAAAGCGTTGATCTCGTGAGCAGCCAGCGCCAACCGTGGAAGTAGGAAACAAAAGAAAAGGAAAAAATAATTCAAAATTCAAAATTTGTGGCTATTTTCTCTTAGGAAATCAACCGTACCAAACGTGGAAAACATTTTAACGGGCGGAATTATAAAAGAAGTCTTAAATCTATAACGATTGTGTCTATTCAGTCCTAAAAAATTTTTCCGTCAATTGAATACTAATCCTCCCGCATTTGTTTCAATTTATTGGGCCGGCCTACACTTATGTGGATAATTTTTAATAATATTTTAATAATTTTATTTGTTATTTTTTCTCTTCTTTCTCTTTCTATTTTTTCTTTCTCCTCACCGACCATTGGGTGAGGCCATCGCGGGTGTGGGCACGGTTGCCTTGCTCGCGAGCATGCCTCTCTAACCCAAGCTATCGGGACGCACGGTTGCAGACAAGGGCGCCTAGCCCAGATATGGGCGAGGCCAACCTTGCTAGGGCCTCATCAACCGAGGTCGAAGGCGGCCATGGCCTCGCTAGTGGCTGTGATGGGCTTGCCCAATGGCCGGCGTGCTACGACAACCCTCGCCGACCAGTGGCAAGAAAAAAACAAACCGAAAGAGAAAAAAAAGAAAAGATAAAGATAAAATAAAAAAATTGAAAAGAAAAATTATTATTAAAAAGTGTCTATGTCAGCATTGACCGGCTAAATGGTTGAATTGGCACGATTACAATAGGTTTCTGACTTTTTTGATTATTTTTCTATAGTAACATTTATTTTCAGGTTTTAGCCAAACATCGAAAAATATTGTTATTTTCCTAAAAAATGATTTGCTGAAAAATATTTTTCAAAAATGTCTCATTCTCCATGAAAAGACGGCAACTAAAAGATTGAAGATATTCACCCCTTTTTTATACAGCTATTTTTCATTTCATCGAAGATATAACTATTAAAAAGTGCTAAAAAATCATTAGAGGAAAATTCCAAGAATAATATAATTTAAAAATTGACAAGAAATAGAAATTTTTAATAAATTATGAAGTGATCTTCCTATGATAATTGTATGGAGAGGGCGACTACCTCTCTTTTGAGTTAATCAATCGTACAAAAAATCCTAAACCGGCACATATGTAACAAGTTTACCCTAAATAATTTTTATGATCATAAAAAATCCCATACAGGTACATTTGTGACAAATTTATTCAAATTATTTTTTTGATTACAATAAACTTGAAATTGGTACACCCATGATAAATATATCTCAAATTAATTTTTTCAACCACAAAAAACTCCAAACTAGTACAATTGTATCGAATTTACCCTCTGTTAGTTTCCATTAATTGAGTTAATATCATGAAATGCCCCAAATTGATATATATCCGATAAACATAGGATAAAAATCCCAAATGTGTACATTCGGCAATTATCACGTGTCATCCAACCAGGCAATTTGATGATAAAATTTAATAAAAATTAATGGATGATAAACTTGTCATAGGTGTACCAATTTGGGGTAAATTTATCAAATGTGTACCAATTTAGGGTTTTTAATGGTCCAAAAAAAAATTTAAGATAAATTTCTTATATGTGTACCAGTTTGAGATTTTTTGTGGTAAAAAAATATTTTGGGGTAAATTTATCACCGATGTACCGGTTTGGTGTTTTTCGTGATATTCACCCCTCTCTTTTTAGTATCTTTAATATTTTTTTTAGAAAAAATACCGTCAAAAACCTTAAACTATGCATATTGTGACACATTTACTCTGATTTTTTTTTTTTTTGGACGTCAAAAATCCTAAACTATATCCATTGTGAGACATTGACCCTAGATTTTTCGTTGTGACGCTAGAAACCCCGGACTTATACCATTGTGACACATTTACCTTCCAGTTAAAAGTATAATGTGAATCCAAGGAGGGCCAGAATTGGAGGAGGCCGGGCTGGCCCTTGTTGAAGCCAAATTGCAGGAGAAACTCAAACCTCCACAAAGCCAAGCCAATGCTTCATACTGTAAATCACAATTTAATACTGAGCTAAGCCACACAATCCTTTCCTTTTTCTCGACCTTGTTCAAGCTAAGATCTATTCCAAATTTAATCTTAAAGCAGGATTTTGACAATTAGGCATCCATCATGAAAAACGTCCATCCCATAGAACAAACAAATCCCAAACTTTCCAATAGTATCGGTGATGCAATCAATGCGGGGCTCAAGGAATGCGGTCCCGTTGTCCCCGTTGCGCGTTAAAATCCCTTGACAAGGCTTTGCTGGTAATGGGTTCTAATCCCAGATTGACTATAGCCCAATGAGGTTGCTTACGCGAGAATCTTTTATCGAACTTAATCCGTTCGTTTTCCGAAAAGGGGTTCCGGGTCGGTTTTGGACAGAGAATGTCAAATGCAATAGATTTACACAAAAGGACGCGTTACAAACGGGCTTTCGACAACTTCGACGGCCCAATGTGCAATAGTAACAGTATGTGACGGACTTCGACGTGACCCTGGAATTGAATCGACAGGATCGGGAGATAATGTAGGACACAATGCTGGAATTCAATCGACAAGACTGGACGGGGAACTATAGGACACAATACCGGAATTGAATCGACGGTATCGGACAAGATGGGTGAAAGGTGCAACACCGGAATTTAATCGACGGTACTGAACCTAATGAGTAGACGCCGGAATCTAATCGACGACACCTAACTCTGGATATGATACTCGCCGAAATTGAATCGACGACGGGGATCCGAAAACTACAGCTAGGCTAGGCTAAGGGCTAAAGGTTAAGAGCTAAGAGCTAATTTGAAAATGCAAGTGTTTTGGATTTGTTGTGTGTGTGTGTGTATCTTGCTATTGCGAGGTATTTATAGACAAGCTCTTTGGTAACCGCCGAGCGGTTTCTTCCTTTGGCCCCACGCTTTGCTCTTTTCCATAAGCCACGTGGATGACGGTTTCCTAGTCTTCGCGCCTTTTCTTTTTACCTCGTGGGGATTACCGCCAACCGCTTCGATCGTGGCCTCCCTCCGCGCGCTTTTCTTGTTCTAGAAGGAAGTGGCGCCAGAATTTATCTCGACACGTGGCACCTTTCTGATTGAAACGTTCCTTGCTTTAGTGTTCCTTCCTGTAGCTGATTATTGCTTCCTTACGTGCTTGTCACGAGTCTCTCTTGGATTATTTTAAGTGTCAACATATGCCCCCTTAAAAGATGTAAATCGAAGATTTACCTCTTTTAAAATATCTTCCTCCGGTTTGGTGATCTCCAGCTGTATAAATGATGATTACGCTTTCCCTTTGATCTCTTCTCCCAAAACGCAACTTTTCGACTTCGTACCGCGCACCGGCCCTTTCTTCGTCTTACTTTTAAGGATCTTGAAAAAGCTCCCAATTGTCGTCTTTCCTCATTAGCAATTTTCCTTGAACCCTAAACCCTTTTCTCTGAGCATTCCAAGCTTTCATGGCGACCGAAACTCCCGAGTTCCTTTCTTACCGACTCATCGCCCGCTTCGATGGGATCATCAATAGTGATGACGCCGATCATTGTTTCCTCAAGTTATTGAACTCTCGACGAGAGCACGCCGGTCTCATTCTCGGGCCTAGTCTCCATGATCATCTCCACATTCCATTATCTCTTCGGTCTTGCTTTCCAATGCGGGCCGACGAGCAGCTTCCCATTCAAGCTTCTTCGCTAAAAGACATTTGGTCCATGCCGGCTCAGCGATTTAGGAGTTTTCCGTCATTTGATGATAGGGCTTATGCTTGGTTCCAAAGGCTTCAAGAGGATACTCCAACAGGTTGGCCTCCCGGGAAAGCAGCGCAAATCGGGACAAGACTTGAGGTCAGCATGTTGTCCCATGATTTGAATAGAGGTCTGCTGGGGTCCGTTACAAGCTTTTGGTCTTCCTCCACTAATTGCTTTTTCTTCCCGTGGGGTCCCATGTCTGTAACCCTTCTAGATACTTTCGCCATAGCTGGTCTTTCTCCTTATGGGGCCTCGGTCAAGAATCTAGGAAAAACTAAGGATTGCCCCATTTCTGACGATTCTCTTGCTTATGGGAAGTTCATCGATGCCTATAGTAAAACGTCCGGGGATGTTTACGTCGAAGAACGAACAGCCTTCCTTCTTTTCTGGCTGTCGAAATATCTATTCCTTAGCCCAACACTCAAAGTGTCCAAGGACTATTATGATCTCGCCCTACTTCTAGCAAAAGGGAATCTTGTTGCCCTTGGCCCTCTTGCTCTTGCGTTTCAGTATAGGAGTGTTTCTTATGCCGCTCGACTAATGTCGAATTTCGAAGAGGATGGTGTACTATCAAGGCCGCTCTGGATTCTTCAATCTTGGATTGCATTCTATTTCCCTTTCATGTTTGAGAGCGTCCCTTCCTTCAATCCCAACATGGTCCCTTTGAAGCTTGGTATACGACTACTCCAAGCTGTCCCTTCAAAGGTTCCTAGTGATGTTCAGCCTTTTCGGTTCTTTCTTCGACAACTTCTGTCTTACGAGGCTGATCAAATAGATTTCTTTCCTTACCGCTCAGGCGAGTTCAATTTTTGCTTCAACTCTCGAACCTTGAAACGGTTCAATCACCGTGATTTTTGGACCTTTATCCTATTCCCTAGAGACCTTCCAATCTGGCTATGTCTTAAGGGTAGGTTCTATCCAGGCTTCGAACCATATTCCCCTCATTATTGCGCCAGGCAATTTGGTCTTCGACAGGCAGTGCCTATGCCTATCCCTTATCTCATGGATTTCCCATCGATGGACAAGAAAATGTATAATATCAAGATTGACGAACCGTTCACCTGCTGTGCCGAGATTACCACCATGATGTACCAGCGGTTTTCGGGGGATATCCCAACAATGCTTCGCTCTAGCCCCGGCGTGACTTCTGAGTTTACGACCTGGTGGACGTCCTTTGCCTTCGAAAGCCCTTTTGAAGATGCCATCTCATCCATCCTCCAGAGCAGCCGGATACAGCCCTTCGGTCCCGCTTTGAAGAAAACCGGGAAAAAGGGCGCCACCAGAGCCCTTTCGATTGGTGGTCGCAAACGTCCGACGACCGTTTCGGGTGGGTCTTTTTCTTCCCGGTCTTCGTAGTATTACTGGCCCGAGGTAATTTTTGCTTTATTTTCGCCGTTAGGTGACGATTCCGACGACGGAGCTGATGAGGAGACGCTCACTTCTCTTAAACGGCGAAAGATGATAGCGAAGAAGAGCAAATCTCCGGTGGAATCTCCGATAGTCCCTCGGCCTGTCGAAGCGTCTCCAACTGTTTGTCCCGTAGATCCTTTGGTAGATCTTGATCCACCACCCGGGGTGTCTAGCGATATTGCCATTGCTAAGGATCTGCCTGAATCCGCAGCTCCTTCGCCTACTGAGCCTCAAGGGGAACCTTCTTCGATGACCCTTGCCATTGTCCCGACCTCGATGGTCGAAGCTCCTTTAATAGCTGAAGGTCTCTCAACACCTGAAGACCCTTCATCTGCGGATATTATCCGGGATCTTCCTGCTGCTTCTCTCCTTCTATCGCCCATCGAAGACGTTCAAGTTCATCTTGCTGGATCTTCTCGCTCTTCAGATCACCCGAGTATGCCCGAATCAAGCAGCTTACCCGACTCGTAGATTTTTAGCAACCTGGGAATCATGCTATCTTGCTCCCTCGACCTTGTTCATTCAGGGGTAGCCTCTTTTGTTGACAACCCATCAAATATTCGAAACATCCAATCCGTGATGGAGTGGTCGGTCAAAGAGGAAATCAGCGCGAAGCTTCCCGAAGGCTTAGTCCGCCGGCTGAAAACATTCTTGGAGCACTTTCCTACTCCCTTTATTCATTTTCGACGGTGTCGGGACAAGGTGCTTGCTCTGTCGAACTTTCCCGATCAGCTCTTTTCTCCCAGCTCCGAGACCCAAAGGGCGAGGCAACTTGTAACTCAAGGAGAACAGTCCCTTCAATCCGCCGTCGACGAGCTTGCTGCTTTAGATAAGAAGGAGGCTACCCCGGAGCAACAAAGGCTGGCGATAGAGAGAGAACTAGAGGAGACTCGGAGTCAGCGATCGACAAGATTTTCCCGTCGATCCTCTATAGAAGATCAACTAAAAACGCTCGCAGCTTCCTTAGAAGAGAAGAAACGAGCTGATTGCGCTCGGGTCATGCAGGCAGAGGTAGACAGACGTCATACTAGGAATGTGTATATAGATAAAAATAAGAAGTTTGAACGTTTACTCTGCGAGCTGCTTGAGGGGGTT
Organism: Rhodamnia argentea; assembly: GCF_020921035.1. NCBI lineage: Eukaryota > Viridiplantae > Streptophyta > Magnoliopsida > Myrtales > Myrtaceae > Rhodamnia > Rhodamnia argentea. The sequence goes on along the minus strand of NC_063152.1, from coordinate 6,860,301 downwards.
AAGACGGCTTTGTATCCCGATTCTCGTCAATAAAATCTCCCCTTCTTTCTCCTTATTTTCCGTATTGCATATTGCCACGATCCATGTAATTGCCCACGTCCGAGTAACTGCCATCATAATCTCGAGTCGGTTACTTCAAAATCCCTTATAAATAATGATTGTCTCCAAACGCCAATTCATACGAACTTTGCTATCAAGTTCACATGAGTACTCGCGCAGCTCCTTGCTTGTCGCGCTTCGACGCTTTCTCTCACAATGAAGCCAAAAGGGAACTTTCCTTATCCTTCATGGATCACCAACCCAGCAATGGTCACATAATTTTGGGTCCGCATCTCACAAATTTGCCACCTCCCTCTTCACCGATTAGTAGCTTTCCCCATTGCTCTGAAGAAGTCTTACCCTTCGAGCAATCTATTATCTCGTACTTCGCTTGGTCGTCGAGTAACTATAGATTTTCTTCATACCCAAGCTTCGACCATCGGTTTTACAACCGGTACAAACGATTAGAAGGAGAAGCAGCTACCACACCGGGCACGAGCCAGGGATAGATGTCCTTTTGTCCTTTTGCGGTACATTCATTGATCCTTCGGAGTATGGCCTCGTCGGTAGTTTGTGTTGCTTTTGGTCACCGTCATCGAACTGTTTCTTTTTGCCTATTGGTCCAGTGACCCCTACCCTTCTTGATATTTGGTTTCTGACCGGTCTTTCTCCATTTATCGATGGTAATTCTCGACCTCTAGATAACCAATTTTTCCTTGACGTGTCTTACTGCCTTGACCTTCCGTACGGTGAATTCATGGATCACCATGCTAAACCTTCAGGACCCATCCTTCCCGGGGAACATACAGCCTTCCTTTTATGTTGGCTTTGCAAATATGTCTTTTGTCTCCCCACATGTCGAATTTCCTCAGAATTCCTCGATATGGCATATGAACCGGCATGTGGTGTTGATATTGGCCTAGGCCGGATGTTCCTGGCTTCATTATATCGGGGATTATCGGATGCTCAATCTTCGCTGATGGACAATCATCCCGCCCCCTTTTCGGGTCCTTTATGGATTCCGCACTATTGGGTCCGAGTGTACTTTCCTCATATGTTTTTTGATCAAGCGCTCACTTCGACAACCGAATCATCGAAAATTAAAAGGGATGATGTACCCATGGTGTTCAATCGGACCCTTCGCTGTGCCCCCGACAATCTTACCGCTTTCGACGACTTCCTTATTGAACCGTTGTCTCTCACCAGCTTTGACTTTTCCAGGCTGCCCGTCGATAATGACATCTATAGCTCCTCCAGTGCAGATCCCGATTCTCGCCTTTTCTGGATGAGCGTGTTAGCCCCAACTGACTTAGCCATGAATTTGTCCGGTGGCGGCAAATTCTCGTCAGGATTTGAGATTTACAATCCTCATTATTGTGCTCGCCAATTCGGGCTTACTCGGGGGATTCCAATGCCGGTGGTGTATTCCATGAATTTCCCTTTCTCTGGTCGCAAGAAAGAGGTACCCGACATGATGGGCCATATCGAAGTTGTTCATGCCGTTCTCGGGCGCTTTGTATTTGTCGCCTTCTCTGACCATCCTTGTAGCACCTCATTTTTCGACAAGTGGTGGCTTTCCTACCGCTCCTCTTTGTTCCCAACCAGTGCAATGGACGTTCTCTCGAAAGTCCGTCGACACTCATTGGGCTTATCGCATCCTTTAAGAAGACCTGCTTCTTTCGTTTTTCCGAGCATTATACTTGAGCAACCAATCGATGAAGGTAAATCCTTTGTTGATATAAACAAACCGATAATGAAAGTGGGTACTTCCCTACATTCTTGCTTGATGTAATTATTGATTTGACTTTCTTCCCGGATGATTCACCGGCTTCTGATGGCCGCACGGACGACTTATCCAACGAATCGTGGGTTGTTCATATGAACATGGCGAGTGCCTCGGCTGGCCCATCGAACACTCTCCGCTGCGACTATTCATACCTTCGCAGCAAGTGGTTACGCCTGCATGACTTACTAGAAGGAGGATATGCCTACATATGTAACCAAGCGTGCGTCGAGGACGAGATCAAAGCTCTCCTTGCTTTTCTGGCTCATTTGCCCTATCCGATCCAATGTCGTGCCCTTGGATTCGCCATTAATGAGCTTTTCCTCACATTTAGCTCGACTTTGAGGTCCTTCAGGATAAGGCAGCGTGAACTAGTGATTATCGACAAGTTGGAAACAGATTCCCTTCTTGCCGACAATGAGCTGGCTTATCGACGTAGTATTCTTGATACCCTGGAAAGTGATGGTTGTACCACCCGCAAGTACTATCTGCACAATTGAAGGCAATCAAACAAGAAGAAGCAACTTGCGAATCACCGCACCTTGACATGATGCAAGCCAGCCATCGAAAGGAGGCGATTGTTGACGCCAACCGCAACAGTGAAATGCAACTTCATAGTTTCGTCTTGAGTCTTGAACAGCACGTATTGTAGTCCGTTGTTGCTAGTTCCATATTAATGCCACCTGTCCTTATCATCTTATTCTATCATTGAACTGGCGGTCTTAGTGTCAATTCTCCAAAGTTCATCATGACGCGATCTTCTCAGGATCACCCTTTTTCCATGCGGCATTTAATGAAAGGCGTCGTTTCCGATTTCTTCTTCTGAATTCAGATCGCCATGACGGTTCGTCGTGGTTAATAGCCAGCGGAAAACCCGCCACTCACGCCATTATGGTTGCTTATGTGTTTCACCAATCGCGATATACCTTCTCGCCTCGATAACCGTCCACTATCCTTTATCGCCTCGATCGTCGGAAGGTCGTGGGCGGATACTCGACATCATGGGCCGAACCGTTCCTTGGCCTTTATCTATAAATAGGGTCACTTGCCCGGAGTGCGTCTTCATCCAAACCTTTCGCCCTTTGATTCTTAGAGAAAACTTCCTCACAGCCTTAATGGAGCGTGCTTCTTCTTCTACGGCTTCGTCTCCCCCTACATACTTCAGCCGTGAGTTCTCGGCTATCCGGAGGGAGATTATCTCCCTTCCGAGTTACACCTACACCATGCTAGTGGTGAAACCGCGAGCCCTTGATAAACTTCACAACCTGCTCACCCGTTCTGCGCCTCAAAATCTTCCCTCCGACCACCCGTTCCGGTCGGACTACGAAGAGTTTGTCACGCTCTTTGACTATGGGCTGGATAAGTTTCGCCGGAATCTGGCGACCATGTCTCAGCATGATCTCACCGAACATGAAGTTTAGTGTAAGATCGAAGAGATTGAGAACGGAGAAGTGGTGCACAAGGAACTCTGCAACGTCCAAGAAGCCCTCCATGCCTCTCATGCTAGCGTCCTTCAACTTCGGAACATTGTTTCCGACCGCCCGACTACCAGCCAGCGACACCTGCGAAGGCCTCCGAAGGAAACCGAGCAGCAGGAACACGAACCGGCCGAAGCCTGCGAGACCCGTTCCTTGGCTTCCATTGGGGCCCCTTTGGAGGGTCTCAAGGCCATGTTGGACTCTACCAATGGTCTTCTGCAGGGTCGAAAAGAGCACCTTCAGCGGCTGGAGGGCGAAAAGGACAGCCTGGAGGCGACACTGGAAGAGTTGGGTGAGGCTCATCACCGCGCGCGGGAGGAGAACGCCAAGTTGGAGTGCCGTCTGCGAGGCTTCGTGGTTCGTTTCGTGGAACACTTCCAAGAAGGGCCTGCTCGGGCGAGCGAGCAAGAGGAAGGGAAAGAGAAAGGGAAAGAAGGAAAGAGAAAGAAAGAAAGAGAGGGAAAGAGAGGAAGATTGTAAAAAGTTTTTACTGAATGAATGGAATTGATCTTTCTTACTCTTCGCTTTCTAATTCTCCTTGCATTTCCCACATCGATGGATAGAATTTTTTCAAATACTTCCCGTTGATCGAACGTTGTAGTTCTCTTCCATCGATCTCCATTACTCGATATGCATTCCCCGGGAGGGCGTCTATTACCAAGTATGGTCCTTCCCACTTCGATGACCATTTACCAAACTTTTCGCTGTCGAGATTCATAGGCAAAATAGTCTTCCATACCAAGTCTCCCACGTCGAAACGCTTGGCTTTCACGTGTTTGTTGTAAGCCTTGGCAACCCTTCGCTTCTGAGCCATCAATTTTTCCAGTGCTGTGGCTCGGTTTTCTCCCAATTCATCAATATTGGTGTACATCATTTCATCGTACTGCTCTTTAGCCATACCATCCTGGAGCTTTACTCTTAATGATTGTACCGTAATCTCCAGGGGTAACACGGCCTCTTGTCCATACGTTAGCATGTAAGGAGTGACTCCAAGGCTTGATCTTTTGGAAGTTCGATAAGCCCATAACACCGTCGACAATAATGAGTCCCATTCCCTTGGGTTGTCCTCCAAATGCTTTTTAATCAATCCGATGATTATTTTGTTGGAGGCTTCTGCTTGGCCATTAGCCTGAGCGTAATAGGGCGTCGAATGAATCATCTTGATACCCCTCGACTTAGCAAAGTCTTGTATTTCTTGGCCTGTGAAGACTGTCCCTTGGTCGCGAGTGATAGTCTCTGGAATTCCAAATCGATGAATAATTCGCTCTTCGATGAACTCCCTAACCGTTTTTTGTGTCACGCTTTTATATGACGCCGCTTCAACCCATTTTGTGAAGTAATCTGTGGCTACTAAAATGAAACCGTGCTTTTTCGACGAGGGAGGATAAATTTTCCCTATTATGTCCATTGCCCAACCTCGAAAAGGCCACGGCTTGATAATTGGGTTCATCGGTGCGGCAGGTACTTGCTGGATTGGTCCATGTCTTTGGCACGATTGACACCCCTTCGCGTAATCGATGCAGTCTTGGGTGATTGTTGGCCAAAAATACCCATGTCGCCTTAACAACCACTTTGTTTTCAATTCAGCCCGATGTGCACCACAGATCCCTTCATGGACTTCCGTCATGACTAACATTGCTTCCTCCTGCCCTAAGCATTTGAGAAGCAATCCGTCGATCGTCTTTCGATACAACTCGTTGTCGATCAACAAATATTTTAAGGCTTTCCTTTTGAAGTCCCTACTGCGAGAACCCGGGTTCTTCAAGTAGTTTACCAAAGGGGTTCTCCAATCTTGTTGGCTGCTGGTTTTTTCTGAGCTTTCAGATTGCTCAATCATCATTACCCGAGCATCTATCGATGGTAAGGTCCTTACCCGAGTAATGATGTGGTCCGCTAGTTCCTTCGATATACGATATCCCGACGCCATCCGAGCCAATTCATTAGCTTCTGAATTTTCACTCCTCTTGACATGGATTAGCTCATATTCGACGAACTTCGACAACAATTCTTTTGCCAGGTGGTGATGTCTAATAATGTTTTCATTCAAACATTGATACTCACCATTTAGCCGTTTGATCACCAACTGAGAATCGCCTTTCACTTTAATTGATCTGATCCACATGTCAATTAAAACATTCAGTCCCACGATCGGGGCTTCATATTCGGCTTGGTTGTTTGAGCATTCAAAGTCAAGCCTGAATATGAGTTTTGTTTTTTGTCGAAAAGGTGATATAACCATGATTCTCGCGCCCGCCGAACCGGACGCCACCGACCCATCGAAATATAATATCCAAGGCGCAATACCAAGATAATTTTCATCATCCTCGACTTTTAAACCCGAAGGGTATTCAAGAATGAAATCGGATATTGCCTGCCCTTTTCTTGCTTTGAGCGGCACATAAATCAGATTGATTTCTATTAGAGTAAACGCCCATTTTGCAATCCGGCCCCTAATGATTGGCCTGGACAACATGTACTTAATCACGTATGTTTTACAAATTACATGTACCGTAGTCGGCAACATATAATGTCGTAATTTTGTACAGGCGTAGTACGGTGATAAACATAGTTTTTCGATGGACGTGTATCTCGTCTCGGCATCGTTGAGCATCCTACTTAGGTAGTATACGGCCTGCTCTTTCCCTTCGTCGTTTTCTTGAGCCAGCATACTCCCGATCGTTGTATCGCCGGCCGATAAATACAACTTTAATGGTCGTCCCGCCTTTGGTGGCGTCAACACTGGTGGCTTGATGAGATACTCTTTTAACTCGTCGAAAGCCACCCGATGTTTCTCTTCCCACATAAACTCTCGCTCATTCTTCAATTTGAGCAACGGGGAGAAAACTTCGATTTTTCCCGAGAGGTTAGCTATAAAACGCCGCAAGAAATTTAATTTCCCGATTAACATTTGCAGCTGTTTTTTATTATCAGGAGATGGCAATTCTGAAATAGCCTTAGCTTTGTTCATGTCTACTTCTATACCTCTCCGATGAACCAAAAAGCCAAGAAAGTTGCCAGCTTTTATCCCGAAAGCGCATTTCAAAGGATTCATCTTTAACTTAAATTTGCGCATTCTCTCAAAAGCTTGCTCTAAGTGGTCCAGATGACTTACCCGGGTCCGTCTTGACGATGACGTCATCGATGTAGACCTCCATAAACTCCCCAATCATATCGTGGAAGATATAATTCATTGCCCTTTGATACGTAGCACCAGCATTCTTTAAACCGAAAGGCATGACGACCCATTCGAACGTACCAATGGCCCCGTGGCATCTAAATGCTGTCTTGTGAACATCCTCCGCCGCTATGAATATCCGATTGTACCCAGAATGCCCGTCCATGAGGGACATCATTTCATTATTGGATGCCGAATCGATCAACATATCGGCGATGGGCATCTGGTACTCGTCTTTCGGGGTGGCCGCATTAATGTCTCGGAAATCAACGCACACTCGGAGTTTACCGTTCTTCTTCTTGACAGGCACGATATTTGACAACCATTCGACATACCTTGCTGATCTTATGAATCCGGCTGAAAGGAGACGCTCGATTTCCTCTTTAACTTTAAGGATCACTTCGGGAGCGAATCTTCTAGCGGCCTATTGGTGTGGTCGAAATCCTCTTTTAATTGGTAATCGATGCTCAACTATGCTCCTCGAGAGACCAGGCATCTCATGGTAATTCCAGGCAAAGCAATCCTTATATTTTTTCAATAGGTTTACCATTTGAACCTTGTATCTCCGATCGAGTAGTTGGCTTACATAAGTAGGTTGAGGGCGGGCCCCATCTCCGAGGTTGACCTCTTCCAATGGGTCTTGAGCTTGAATTACCTTGTCGTCCTCCTTAATTGGTGAGTCTTCAAAATCTAAAATGCCGTCTGCAAGCTGTCGGGCTTGATCACTTTGCTCGGCCTCGTAGGCCGCATACCTCTCGCCGAGGTTTTGCGCAAATGACCGACTTTCCATCGGAAAACTGGTCGATCGGTTCCACCGGTTCCTTTCTTGGGATCCACTCGGTACTCCCTTTGTCGAAACGGCAGAATGCAATATCTCTTGGGTCCACTTCAGGCGGCTTAGATATACGAAGGCAATCATCCGGCATCACTTTGTCCCTACCGGATATACGGGTCCAGGTAACACAAGTCCGGGGATTTGCTTTTACATATTCCACTTTGTCCCCATTCCAAAATGCTAGCATCCGGTGAAGTGTCGATGGGACACATTGGTTTCCATGTATCCAATCCCGTCCCAACAGCAAGTTATAAGATCCGTCGGCGTCGACAACGCAGAAAGACGTCCTCGATGTTTTAGATCCGACGGTCGGGTCAGCGACATATACTCCCTTTACTTCAGTAATTTCGCCAATGAAATCGGATAACCGTATATTCGATGGGATTATTTCGTCATCATTCCTCCCGATTTTCTTGAAGAAGCGGTATGGAATGAGATTTAACGTTGAACCGCCATCCACCAGTACTTTCATTACCGGCCGCCCGTTGATCTTGGCATTTATATTGAGCGACCTCAAGTGATTTGAGAGATCTTCCATGGGTTTCCCGAATTCCATGGTCTCTTCATCGTTGAAGCAAAACCGAGCCCCTTCGTTTTCTTGCGTCGTTTCTTTATAGCCGCCGTCAGCTGAGGTCGACTCGAGTTGAAACTCGTGTGGTAACTTAACTCGTACCATACAAGAGCTTAGGGGGGAAACCGACCTGCTAGCGGGGGTTTTAAATCGAGATTTGGACGCGGATGTTTTCTGTGTCTTTGTACCCTTGTCCTCTTTTTCTTGAGTTGGGTGTGTCTCTTCCGGTCTTCGTCGCCAAACCAGATTTCTCGGCCTCCGCAGTTTGGTGTGGTTAGGAGCTGCCGCCATCGAGTCATGACTGGCCGGAATCTCCTGTTGCCGTAGTATGCGGACCATGTTCTTTCTTTGCACCCTTCTCTTCCGAGTTCGGGTCAATATTTTCTCCTTTTCTTGATCTTCCGTCACCTCATACCATGACCCTTCTACGGGGTTACTTGGTATCTTAAGAGTGCGTCGACGATGTGGCTCATGAAGGCCTTGTCGAAAATCTCTGTCGAACTCCTTTCCCCATCCATAGTGGACTCTTTCTTGGGGATGTGGGGTTGATGGACCATAGCTTACGTAATAATCAAACTTGTCACTTGGCTCACCTAAAGTACCAATTGTAGGGTCCCCTTCATCGTATCTCCGCTTAAACGACTTATAAACTCTCCGATGATTGGAACTTCTTCGAGGTCCGGCACTTTCAATGCGAAAAGGCGTCTTATCGCTATGACCGGTTCGACCGCTCTTTTGGTACCCTTCCTCGGGTGTACTCATGTTTCCCAATTTTCGCCCGCAATAAGCGCATAAATTTGTTGACGTATGGCCTTTACTCGATCGCTTTAAAGATACCATTCCAGTCATCACCGGAAAAGGATCCGCGTCCACATCCATCGGGGGTTTCCCTTTGTCTTCAGCGAATTTGATCTTTCCTTATCGAATCGCTTCTTGAATGTTCTTTTTAAGGACTAGACAATCTGATGTGTTATGGCTCCATGAGTGGTGCCATTTGCAATACTTCTTCCCCGCTAATTCTTCTTTGGACGGTATCTTACGCCCTTCCGTCGCCCTGATTTGTCCGTCACCCAACAAGATGTCGAAAATTTCTTCCGCCCGATTCGCATCGAATGAATAGTACACTGCTTCTTTTGCTTTAGCCATTATAGTTGACTTTTCTTTCATCCTTGCTGGCTTCAGTGCTTGGCAAGTGTATGGCTTGTCGATGGTTAATTGGGCGACGGCTACTTCGACGGGCTCCGTTGATTCTTCGTCAAAATCAGGTGGCTCGACAAAACTTACATCTCCTCTTCGGGTGTGCCTTTTGTCTTTTTCCTTGAGCGGACTCTCGTGCTTTGTTGCCATCGTGGATAATTCGAATAGATCCGCATATGGATGTCCCACTATCCTATCTCGTATTTCGAATTTTAACCCGTTGAAAGCGAACTCGCCGAATGTCTTTTCCGGTAAAGGAACTAAACATTTGTTCCTAGCCCGTTTAAACCTTGCAACAAACTGGTCGACCATCTCGTTTGTCATTTGCTTCATTGTCGATAAATCGCACTGCGACAAGTTCGACATTGCTCTTTGAAACCGGCCATGAAATAAACGCTCCATCTGTTCCCATGTCAACACCGAATTGGGTGGTAGTGCAAGATACCATGTAAAGGTTGTCTTCGACAAGGATAATGGAAAGAGTCTTAATTTCAAGTGATCCGCATGTGTAGCATCCCCACATAGTGCTAGAAAACGGTTGATATGTTCATACGTGGACTGATCATCCTCCCCAAGAAAAAGTGTGAACTCGGGTATTTTAAACCCTCTTGGATACGGGATCGTATCCATCCAATCCGGGTACGGTTTTCGGTAAACATTAGCCCGGTATCCTACCATTGGGTCAATGTATACGGGTGCCTGGTTAAACACCGGCTGATGGTACTGCGGTTGATATGGCATTTGATATCCAGGTTGTGGCGGATGATATATGGGTTGCACAACGGGCTGAAACATTGGCTCGGGACCTGGTGGTTGAAGGGGCCGATTCATCTGCCGATATCCAGGTCGTATGGGCTGGTGTCCATACTGTCCTTGCCCCCCGGCTTGGGGTAATTGGTCTTGCCCCCTGGCCTGCCATTGCCCCCTAAAGGGTATTGCCCCCTGATTTTCGACAATCATGGGTACCGGTTGTTCATTGATAGGGACAGGGTTATGTTGGGCAGCTACTTCCCGACGAGCAATATTCTCGTCTTGTCGAACAGGGTGTCCCGGAAGCATAACAAGATCCGCAGGTATATCTTGTCGAATAGGATGTCTAGGGAACATACTTGTGTCTGCATTTACCGGGGGTCTAGGTTCGTTGGCCGGTAACGCCTCTCCTCGTTGCAGAATCCGCGGAGGTGCTAAAGGTTGAGTATTCTGTCCCGCAAGGCCTATATTTGGCGGTGTTGTTACTGGTAAACCGCCACTTGCTGCTGGTACGAAACCATTCCCTTCCCGAGCATGAGGTGGGTTAATTGTAATCCCATGTTGTCCTGCAGCACATTCGTGATACGTGTTGATGATTAATGGCCCGACAACCTCGGTCATCCGCTGTACCATGTGATCAGCAAACTCGTTCTGGACTTCTTCGATGGTCCGCCTTATCGATGTTAGCATGACAGACGTCATTTCGGGATTTCTCCTTGGCTCCTCAACGTTACGTCGAGAAACCTCGACGTCCTCTTGATGGGCCGTGGATGACTCCATTCGTTGTATTTCTTCCTGGGGCTCGTCTCCACCACCGTCTATGTTGTTACGTCCTCGTGTGCGTGGCATAGCACTTCTCTCGAACCGACACCAAAGGTCCCACCGGGCGTGCCAAAAAAGATTGTTGCGCGTTAAAATCTCTTGACAAGGCTTTGCTGGTAATGGGTTCTAATCCCAGATTGACTATAGCCCAATGAGGTTGCTTACGCGAGAATCTTTTATCGAACTTAATCCGTTCGTTTTCCGAAAAGGGGTTCTGGGTCAGTTTTGGACGGAGAATGTCAAATGCAATAGATTTACACAAAAGGACGCGTTACAAACGGGCTTTCGACAACTTCGACGGCCCAATGTGCAATAGTAACAGTATGTGACGGACTTCGACGTGACCCTAGAATTGAATCGACAGGATCGGGAGATAATGTAGGACACAATGCTGGAATTCAATCGACAGCACCGGACGGGGAACTATAGGACACAATACCGGAATTGAATCGACTGATGCTCGGACAAGATGGGTGAAAGGTGCAACACCGGAATTTAATCGACGGTATCGAACCTAATGAGTAGACGCCGGAATCTAATCGACGACACCTAACTCTGGATATGATATTCGCCGGAATTGAATCGACGACGGGGATCCGAAAACTACAGCTAGGCTAGGCTAAGGGCTAAAGGTTAAGAGCTAAGAGCTAGTTTGAAAATGCAAGTGTTTTGGATTTGTTGTGTGTGTGTGTATCTTGCTATTGCGAGGTATTTATAGACAAGCTCTTTGGTAACCGCCGAGCGGTTTCTTCCTTTGGCCCCACGCTTTGCTCTTTTCCATAAGCCACGTGGATGACGGTTTCCTAGTATTCGCGCCTTTTCTTTTTACCTCGTGGGGATTACCGCCAACCGCTTCGATCGTGGCCTCCCTCCGCGCGCTTTTCTTGTTCTAGAAGGAAGTGGCGCCAGAATTTATCTCGACACGTGGCACCTTTCTGATTGAAACGTTCCTTGCTTTAGTATTCCTTCCCGTAGCTGATTATTACTTCCTTACGTGCTTGTCACGAGTCTCTCTTGGATTATTTTAAGTGTCAACAGTCCCAAACGAGCTCATCGTTCACGGGCACCTAAAACACCAAATCAACAATCAAAAATGATTTTGGAAAGTGCCAGGAATCATCGCATCAACTGTATCTCACTCCGGCAGTGTCTCCAAATAGAAGTGGGTAGTGGATGGACAAGTGCCCGAGGAACTCGAATGTTGAAGACGATGAATAATAACTTCAGATTTTCCTTCTTCTTTTTTACGTTTTTCTAATGTGACACTTGCATGGCGCCATATCAACGCCACCTTGAATTTTCGTTATATTTTTAATTGCTGCTTTTAACTGGAAAATTAATGTCACAATGGTACAAGTTCAGGATATTTAGTGTCACAAAAAAAAAAGGTTTAGGGTAAATGTGTCACCATGGGTATAGTTTGGAGTTTTTGATGTCACAAAAAAAGTTTAGGGTAAACGTGTCACAAGGGGCATAATTTAGGATTTTTGATTGTATTTATCTTTTTTTTTATTGAGGCAAATATGGCCGTCACATAAATACCACCACGTGATGGATATGTTACCTATAATAGATTGAAATAGTACCTTTTTTTTTGCCATAATAACTATTTCGTGGATAATAATATAGATTCTTATTACAAAAGGATTACTAGGTTTATCACTTTTTTCCTTTTAATTGAACGCCACGTTAGCATGACGAAAGAATTATGCTTCTTCCTGTTTACCTTTGGATCAATATTCGTAACAATTTGCTGGAGTATTCTGATTCCACGTGGGAAAATTACTTGACCATTGAGCACTCGCTTGGTCACAAAACAAAAATTCTTATAAATATTGAAAAAGAGAGAAATACGCACACAAAAATAAAATAAAATTATGCCATATAAATATAAAACGCAAAAGTCAAGAGCCTCGAAAGCATATATTCCATGGCGGGCTCGACCGAGAACGCATACATATTCCATGGCGGAGACCTCCGTGCACGGCGACATCCACCGCGAATCCTCTGGCGATAGCCCGAATCGCAGTAGCCGACCTCCTCCTCCTTTGAGCCCCAGCGATCTCATCGGCGCCTTGCCAAACGACGTGATCCATCACATCTTCTCGTTCCTGCCCCTCCAAGACGTCGTCAAGACCAGCGTCCTCTCCAAGCGGTGGCAGTCCACTTGGACCACCACCACCCACTTCGTCTTCAACGGAGACCGGCCTCGCAATCACGAAACCTATTCCTTCGACTTCCTGTCCCTCGTCAACAGCGTCCTGATCCAGAGCACCTCCCCCACGGTGAAGAGGCTCCACGTCACTGGCTTCGTGTACGACGAAGCCAACTCGCCCAAGCTCGACTTCTGTCTCCGCTTCGCGATGGCGCGCCGTGTGGAGGATCTCTGCCTGGGGCTGACTGCTTCGCCGTTCTTGTACACGCTGCCGAGGTTCGCGAGTCGCCTGAGTTGCCTGGTACGCCTGGAGGTCTCTTACTGCTGTTTTTCGTCGGGTACTAGTATTCGGTGGCCTTGTCTTAAGGTCTTGTCAGTAAGACATGGGGAGTTGTGCGATCAATCCCTCCAGAAAATTCTCAGGGGAAGTCCTGTTTTAGAGTCCCTCGAGTTAGACTCCTGCAAGGGCGTGAAGAACATCAGAATAGATTCAACGAGTGTGAAGGACTTGCTACTCGTTCCCTCCTTGTTCTCTAACGTGGAGAATCTTTGGGCCCCTCATTTGCTGTCACTGCGGGTGTCGGGGTTCTCGCCACACGACTCCGTGTTCAGACTTGACGACGTATCCTCTTTGGTCGAAGCCAACTTATATCTTCGTATCTTATATTTTAGTATGTCTCATGTGGAGAGGATACGGGACCTTTTAAAGGGACTCCTTGAGAAGTTGCGCGGAGTTCCGACACTCGCCACAGGTGGTTCGTGTTTGCAGGTACGAGCTCCGTATTTTTTACCCTTTATAAGACGTGCTCTGAAGAGGAATCATTGTGAATTCTTCGCGGGAGACAGGATCAAGGGATACAGTATTTGGATGGACCGTAGATTTTGTTAGTCTTTATTCACCTTAAGCAGGAAAACAAACAATGATCAGAATTTTCTCTTTTGCTTGCTCATTGTGCTTAGATTTTGTCCCATTGGGAGATGGAAGGAGCGCATTCTCCATTGTCAAAATGTCGGAATTTGACACTAAATGCACCAGTCTCTCGTTGGGACCTTCCTGGGATAGTGCACCTGCTACGAAGTTCACCATGCCTGGAAAAATTAGTCATCCGCCTGGCTGGTTTCACCAATTTGCAGGTTTGTTCTTTTGCCATGATATTTTCAGTTTGCTTCTTGTGCCGACTTTTTTTTTTTCGCACAAATATTTAAACAGTGAGTTAAAACTTCAGAAGCACATAAAGACGATCGAATTCAGACTCTTACTTGTTTTAGAAATTGAAAATTGCCCCTAACTTCGGTCGGTCTACTCTACATCTGTACTGGACAACTTTAAGCTGTTTTAGTTCACTTCTAAAGTAACTGCAATGTTGTACTGGAGGTTCTTTGGCTGCCATGTAGGTTTGGATGTTGAACCAATAGGGTGGCGATGAGCACCTAGAAAGAGAAGATATTTTGTTGTGTGGACGAGTTTAAGAGCTCAAATTGATTAAGACTCCATACAAAGTAAAACTAACTAGCATTTGCTGTGGATAAATGAAGGTTGTTTGTTTGAAATTTTAGTGAGCTAATGGATTTTCTTTTCCTCGTGGACCCACATCTAATGGGAAGCAAGTTTCTTAAATGGGGGTTCATGTGCAGTTTGAGCTTGATGAAGAATCTAAAGATTGTTTTAACTATGATGAAGAAGATTTTTTGTGTTCAAGGAAGGGGAACTTTGAATGTTTGGCGAAACATCTCGGACGAGTTGAGATCATCGGCTTTCAAGCTAATAGTTTTCGGTCGAAATATCTGCTCGCCTTGATGAAGTTTCTTCTTGGGGATGCACTTGTGCTGGAGAAGTTAATTATCAAGGCTGAATTGCCTTCACAATATGGACAAGAGCGCCATCAAGACCCTGTTCTTTTGGAACTACTTGGCGTGATGCAAGATGTGCTCAGCTATCGAAGAGCTTCCCAAAATACTGAAGTTATATTCAATCATCCTCTCAAAGAGACGTCCTTTTAAAAGCATATGAAAATCCAGGTTTCTAAACTTGAATGAGCACTGCAATGCTCATCCCGACTTACACTCTTTTGACACTGTCATGGTTGGAAAATCACTCTTTTGGCCTATTGGCAGCTTATCACTCGTTGGATAATCAGACTTCAAATGTTTCAACTTTTATATGTTTTTCTGCTTCCAATTCTTCAATCTTTCTCCGATCATGTACTAATTCCCGTAGTTAATATCAAAACATGAACACAGAATAGGCATGACTCTTTCTTATGAGAAAGGCTCCTCCAATAAGCGACAAACTTAGCCAAATCAACTGATCCTTGGGAGAAAGAATGATTCCGGGCCATGAATGTATGATCCGAATCGATTTGTAAACCGAAAGAGCAAATCAAGACCCCAATACTCCAAAATACCATTTACCTAAAATTGGAAGTCCAAGATGTTATCTACATACAAAATCATTAAGGACCGTCCGACGCCTGAAAGGAATATTTTTTACTTTGATAGTCGCGAATGCCTGTCGATTTAACGATTGTTGTTTCACCTTATCGTCCAACAGTCCACAGTTTGCATGTAGAGTGATCGGTCATCACTTGCTTGCCAACAATTCCACTACAAAACCCCAAACTTCAAAGCTCTTTTGGCGACAGAATTCATAGAAACTCGGGAACTGAAATTCATGGCTCTTGCCCACGGCGTAATCCGAGGCAAATTTTCTGGTGAACGATCGAATCTTGCCTAAACGAAACCAACCTTCTCCTTCTAAACGAGACAAAGCAGGAGCCCTGGACTACTGCCACTAACCTCCTTTTTCTGCGGTAACTTCGTGCGCCAAGATGCTTAGACTTGCAAGACGATCCATCCGAACCATCTCTGCCTTGGCAGACATGGTTCTGGCCCGAGCGCCTCTGCCGCAGTGAAGAGTTCCCATATCAGAGACATCCTCTGTCGGAAGCCAATCGCCCCATATATTCCCTTGAGATTATAACTTCGATGAAGATGAATTATGATGTCCGTCATCATTCATCGAACCATGTGCCCTTCTGCTGTAGGAGACGATCATCATAGCCAGTATGCACATCCAGAAAAAAAATCTTTCGAGATAGGTGATCTTTGAAAGCTGCTTGATATGATCCAACGGGTACAAGGCCACCGAAGAGCCCAAATACGACGAGTTTATTAAACGCCTTGCGCACCACAGCTTGCTTAACACATTTAATATTTGATTCCAACATACATGTCCAACCCATGGCGGAGAACTTCGTCCCCGGCACCATCTACCGCAAACGACTATGGGTTCAAAAGACTGTGTCGCCAAGACGGTTCTGACTATGTGTTCAAAGCTACTTTTATTGTACAGAAAATCACAAATTATCTCAGAATAGTAGGTTCGTAAAACAGGTTTTTCGCACTAATTCGATCACAAAAATTTATGCGACCAGAAAGCAAGAACAACACGCTTAGATACCAATGACGGCAACCAATCCCTAACTCCATAAGTACGGATTGCGGAATTAACATGCTCAAGAAGTCTTGAATCATTGATCAAAAACGTATATTACGATTACGAACATACTTTCTTGTTCCACAGATTAAGTGTTCCCGATGTAGAGGGAGAGCTCACCGATTTGACATTCAGAGAGAGAGAGAGAGGGGTCGTTTTTTTCCTTTTTTTATTCTTTGTCTTCACAGTGAGAACGCCATACGTAATATCTTCTTTGAGAAAGATGATGTTCTTAAGATCGCCAGAATTATTTTACGTGATAAAAGAACGTGATTAGATATCACGTTTGAAAACGAAAGTTATCCATAATGGATAATGCACTGGGTTAGTCCACACGGATGGCCCACCCATAAACCCAACATCTTCGATGGAGACAAGCCTCGTAAACCCTTGGACTTCCCGGTCCCTCATGGACAGCGTCCTGAGCCAGTGCACCTCGTCCCACGGTGAATAAATTACACACCATCGGCTTCGAGTGCGAAGAGGCCAACTGCCCAAGCTCGACCTCTGGCTAAACTTCTCGGCGGGGTGCCATGTGGAGGAGCTCCGCCTGTACACTACCGCAGTTCTTCTATTGCCTAAGTTGGTTGGTACGCCTGGAAGTCATAAAGTGTTGTTTTCTGTTGGGTACTGCTATTAGGTGGCCTTGTCTTAAGGTCTTGTTGATAGAATTTGCGGAGATGAATGATGATATCTAGGAGGAAATTGTCCGGGAAAGTCCTGTTTTAGAGTCCCTCGAGTTGTACGTGTGCAAGGGCATGAAGAACAATAGAATAGAGTCAACGATTGTCAACATTTGTTGTCACTGCGAATAGAAGGGTGCTGGTTTCATGATTATGTGTTCAGACTCTACGACATATCTTCTTTGGCGGAAGCCAAGTTAGATTTTGTCGTGTGCAGTGACAATAGCATGCTCTTCCGACTTTTTCTAAGGGATTTGACGAGAAGATGCGCGGAGTTACTACAATCACCGTTAGCTCTATTGGCAGCTGGTGTTTGTAGGTAGGAGCTCAGTATTTTTACGCTTTATGAGGCGCACTGGTGTTGAATTTCTTCCGCGATTAGCACCTGGTGCTAATCTACTCGGAAAGGATGATGTCAGTTCGCTGCTTTGCAACAAGACCTGAATGTCTACCAACACCTCGGGCCGAGTCGCCGCCACGTAAAGCATAAGTGGAATTTAGATGAGCGATGAGCTCTTTGCAACGGATACGGAACTCATTGATGAAGGAGGTAGCATCAGAAACCTAAGAAGAGGTTGAAGACATTCTGGGGTAACGGAAAGAGATTCAAACTTTAAGAAAAGAAGAACTGTAGTAGAATGTAAATACGATGGAGGCCACAACTTATAGAGCCAATCATATGGAAGAGGACGTCTCTTTTAATGCAATGCCGTCGTCACCCATTAATTTGAAAAGCTTGAAACGTTTAGGAACATTTAGGACGTCTCTTTTCCTCCGCTGATGATTCTCCACCAATTTCTATTCTGCGCCCTAGTGTTTTGGCTATTTTACTTTGCTTGCTTGGTTAATCACCACTTCACCCCTCTTTGCTATCAAAAGGAAAAATTACCATGCTACCTTTCTCTGAACTCCTAAGCAAGAAATTCTACTCCCTAAGAAGATTTATTAAGAGAGAGAATCTTTTTTTCTTATAATTCTTGGAATGATTTATGATTTCATTGGCAAAGAAATCGAGTCAAGAGTTGCTCGCTCTATTCCTAGAACACAAGAAGCAGGAGGCCAAAAAACTTAGAACCTACATGGGACTATTAGAAACGTTATTACGGTAAACTAACACTAGATACAATTTACATTAACATTCCATCTCAAACTTAACATGGTAATTTTGAGACTAAATCTAAACGGCCGGGTGGATTTGCTTTAGTGAAAGTATCTGCTAGTTGTTCCGCTGCGGAGATGGAAAGAAGAATGATTACACCACTGTGGATATGTTGACAAATAAAATGTCGCTCAATCTCAATATATTTAGTACCCTCATGAAAAATAAAATCTTGAGTTATCTGTATAACATTAAGATTCTCTCCAAAAGAGCGGAGTAGCACCATAATGGGCACTTCCTATATCCATCAGTAAGCACCTTAGCCAAAGTTGTGAAGAAGTAGTCTAAACAATTGCTCTGTTTTAAATAATGTAATATTGAATCATATATTATTTTTTCATATTTTTTTTTTAGTTTTAGATTACAAAGAAAAATTAGAGACAAAAAATATTGAGTGATTTTTTTATGCTTCGTAAACAAGTGAGTTATATAAAATGAAGCCCATTGCTATGTATACGGTCAACCATACTAGAATTAAATTCTCAAATATAAAATTACGGAATTAGATGAAACTTAAACTGTAATATAAATCCATTCTCAAACTTAAATAATCAAGATATTAATTATCATAATTAATTAAAGAAATTTTATAATTTTTGATAATTACAATTCATTTCAAAAACAGCTAATAGTCCATGAACAGTAACCGTGAATTATTGTTCGACAAATGTCAAGTTACCTATGATTTATAATATTTAACATAACATGGATAGCAATCGATGCGATATTATATGATATTAGAATTTAATCATTATATGATTAAAACGAATTGAACTTCATTTATTTAGGGTAAAAATTCAAAAAAGAGCCCCAAGTGTCCTTATTTTCTCATATAAGTACTTGAAGTGGACTTTATTTCAAACAATAGCTTGAAGTGCTATCATTATCCCAAAAAATGACATGAAGTGGTTATGGTTGTTTTAAAGGAGGTCAGTCCTCCGCATGTGTTTTGTTTTTTACTTTTCTTTTTTTTTCAAAATCTCTAAGAAAATAGAAAAAGGGAAAAACAAGTTTAAAATAGTAAATGACCAAAATGCCCCTAACTAAAGTGACTCAAGCTCTTTTTTTAGACTAATATAGCCACTTTATGTTTTTATTTGAAACAATATGTACTTCAAGCTTTTTTTTTTTTTTTTTTTATATATACAATGAGGGCACTTGAGATCTTTAAATAACATCGACTTCAACCCTAATAAAAGCACTTGGGCTCTTTTTTAAAATTTTTTCTTTATTTCGAGTTTGGTTTATATTCATGAAATTATTATTTCATTTCGCAAAATCGAAAGGTGAGAGCTTTGCTTTTTCCCTTTGCCGAACTCAAAAGTGGGCAGGGTCGACGGAGCCAAAACTCCCCGGCGACATCTGAAGAAAAGCCTCCCAGCTGGTGCTGGACGCTGTTCAACACACGCTCTCTCTCCCACAAGGATGGTTGAAGAAGAAGAGCAGCGTCAACAGAGCCCGCTCAACGAACCCACAGAGGCCACTCATCATGGCCCGCCATACGGTTCGATGTCCCTCCTCAGAGAGCCCATCATTTCCACAAACAGTTCAGAATTGACCAGAAGCCGAACAACTTTCTTAAAGGCGTCAAATGGTGCGTAACCTTTCGTTTTCCCTTGATGGGTGTTTGGCTGTTCGTTTTCTTAGCAGTGGGTGTGGCTTTCGGAGCGATGATTGCTTTTTTTTTTTCCTCACTCTTGTTGGGCTTTCGTTAGGTCACCTGATGGGACTTGCTTTCTCAGTAGTGCAGAGGACAATACACTTCGCGTGTTCACATTGTAGGTTTGTTTGAGGACAATGGTGGTGCTTGCTGATTTTTCTGTTCCTTTTATGTTTTATTCGTTCACGAGATGTGGCGATGTTGGTTGTACTTTAATTGCTCTGTTTAATGATCAGATCAGACTGGGGGTGACGAAAGCGCAAATGCAAATTCGTCTGATGTTGATCAAGGTACAGGTTCTTAAGGCGTTTTGTGCCCTCGTAGAATGTGTATTTTTTTTGTTCTGTGTATTTAAGTAGCTTGAAAAGATGTTAGCTTTAGGACTGCTGAGACTATCTGCGAGTAATATCTACAACCAAATATTCGCAAAATGCAAAAATGGGTGGTTTATCTCTATGTGGTTGCAGATTCTTTTCCAGCCAATCTTGTTGTCACGGGAGGGGAATCGGTTTACGAGTTCTGTTGGCATCCATATGTCTACTACAGGTCGTCCCGTTAAATTTCACTCTTTTCTTTTTACTGTATGATGGTTTTTTTTTCAGCTATGATATTTCTCTTCTGGTAATTAGCGACAGCCAGAATTGATTGTGGAAGATTTTCATGTTTCAGACCCAGTTAGCTGTGTATTTGCTTCACCTACTCGTGATCATCCGATTCATGCCTGGGACGCTACTACTGGACAGGTCAGAATTGTTTAGTTTAGAGGTTTCAAGAACTCTAGGAAGACTTTGTGGAAGCCATATAATTGCTTCAGGTACACTGAAGTTATAGACCCTGAGCTTATCACACATCTTAGACATGCTTTATAGCAACTTTGTTGTCTGCATACCCCGTAGCTTCTCCTTTACAATCTTCTGAATGCAGCTTCATTTTTAATTGTCTTGAAAAGAAACAAGGAAATTTTATTGACTTGTGGACTTGACATTGCAGCTACGTTGCACATACAGTGCTTTTGATGCTGTGGATGAAATTACAGTTGCATTTTCAAATACATTTAATCCTGCAGGGAAAAAGTAAGGTTAACATTAAATTTTGAAGACTCTTAAATTCCCTCATGTCAACGGTCCACTCTACTTCGCCTCGAAATTTTCGTTGGAAATCGTACGATACTTTACCTACTATTGTTGAAAGAAATCAGCATTTGGTGATGTATGTTATGCTTTGCTTCCCAAATTTCGGAATGTCGGTGTATGGTTGCTTAGTGGTTTTTGTGGTTATGATAAATGATTTAGTTTGTTGGAGCTATTCTCTTTACGTAGGTTTATTGCATTTTAAGTCTATAAAAGTTTCAACCTACATCCTTTGTTCATGTGTAGGAACTTTGCTGGATATGACAAATCCATAAGAGTGTTTGATGTACATTGCCCTAGTAGAGATTTTGAGAAGCACTCAACACTTCAAGGAGACAAAGAAGATCAAACAGGTTGATTGTTGTGCTTGTCTTGGTTTAGCTATTTTTGAATGTTTGTCAAACAAGTTAAATAAAATAGGATTTAGAGGAACTGCAGTGGAGAAAAATTGAGTGTTTCAACTTCAAAGGGTTATTTTGGATTGTAAGGGTGACTTTTTCTGTTTTATTTCGCAATGGAGCTGATATACGTTGCATGCGAAGGAAAATAGCAGATCTCCTAAGTGCCTTGGATTTCCTTGTTAATTTTATAATGATTCGAGATAATATTGCGATCACAAGATAAAAGGGAAGAATTGGGTATCTTACTCTCTATTGCTTTTGTGCAGGTATAATATCTGCCATTGTTTCCTCTCCAGCTCATACCGGAATGCTGGCAACTGGTTTGTAGAGCCAGACTACTGCAATCTACAGAGAAGATAGCATGGAACTCTTATACATCTTACATGGTCAACTAGTTTGGTTACCCGGGTAAGTGCCGGATGATTGGATTTCCGTGATGTGATAATTATTTCTTATGAAATTACAGGTGATAAGCTTGCAATTTCAGGTGTTATTCTGGAAAGATGGAAACTACTTGTATACTGGAGGACGAAATGTATAATGCTCTAAATCTTCTCTTTTTCTTTTCTTGGAAATATATACATAATGACTCTCTACCATTCTCTCTCTCTTCTTTCCACACCCCCCCCTCCATGCGCGGGGCGATGGGAACATTTTATTTGGACATTTTCAGAGTTTTTGTTATCGATTAATCAGATAAAAGTTGGGACAATTACCTTGTGATGATGAGTGCTTGAATTCATTTGTTGCCTCTAAGATATCCAAATTTGTTTAAGATGCTGAAAATAGTGATAATCATGGAAAGATATCCTATTTTCATGTCTTGAACTTGCTTGAATGTTTAAGGTGTCGTCTTTGGCATATGCAAAGTCTATCAGATTGGATATACCCAAATATCGAGCCTGAAGAACAACAAAGGACAAGATAAATGTGGAAAACTTTTCTTTTAGGCGGAAGGGAATGGCTTTGGTTTGAGTTGGGGGTGGGGATTATGGCGAAAGAGGAAAAGGGAGGAGAGGGTTTCATTGAAAGGGAGGGATTGAGGGAGGGTGAGTTAGTGCATGATCCTGCCCTGTTCTTTCCAGACACAGTGACCTAACAAGTACCCAGGCACTCGCTAATGTGGGATGTGTGTTAATTGGTGAAGCCGGACTAGATAGGAGAACATATCTAATTCTTATATCTAATCACTCTCCAAATGAATGCACAAACATTTTCATCTGTTAATTGGTGAAGCCGGACTTCTGGCTCTGCTTCGCGGAGGTGCGCCGCGTGGAGGATCTCTGCCTGTGGCTGAGCGATTCGCTATTCTCGTACACACTGCCGCGGTTCGTGTGTTGCTTGAGTTGGTTGGTACATCTGGAAGTCCGTTTCTGCTGTTTTTCGTCGGGTACTAATATCAGGTGGCCTTGTCTTAAGGTCTTGTCTATAAAATACGCTGAGTTGAGTGATGATAATTTGGAAGGAATTCTCAGGGGAAGCCCTGTTTTAGAGTCCCTTGAGTTGGAGTATGGCGGGGGGTTGAAGAACATTAGAATAGATTCGACGAGTGTGAAAGAGTTGGTACTCTTCTGCTGCGATATTGTCGAGTACTCGAACATGGAGAAACTCTGGGCTCCGCATTTGCTGTCGCTGTGGGTATCAGGGTATTGGCCTAATCGTTCCGTGCTTATACTTGAGGATGTATCATCTTTGGTCGAAGCCAAGTTATATTTTCTCGAGTCTCCTGTGAGGAGGATGCCCTGTGACGTTTTCAAGGGACTCTGTGAGAAGCTGCGCGGAGTTCCCACAATCGCCATCGGCTGTCCATGTTTGCAGGTACGAGCTCGGTATTTTTACCTTTATAAGACTTGCTCGTGTTGAATGCGGTCGGTGATTAGCACCGTTGTAGTGCTGTTTGTTGCCCCGGTTGAGCAACTACAGCTCTCCGTGGCATTCTAGTCTTCCATCAAGATGTATCATTGCGAACTCGTGGGAGACAGAGTCAGGGTATAAGGTATTTGGATGGACTTTAATTTTTGTTAGTCTTCATTCATCTTATAACAGGAAAAGAAAGTATAGTCAAAATTCTCTATGTTGCTTGCTCAATGTTCTTAGATTCTGTCCCTTTGGGAGATGGGAGGAGTGCCATCTCCATTGTCAAAATGTCAGAATTTGACACTACTTGCACCAGTTTCTCGTTGGGAACTTCCTGGGATAGCACACCTGCTACGAAGTTCACCGTGCCTTGAAAAATTAGTCATACGCCTGGCTGGCTGCAGCAACGTGCTGGTTTGTTCCTTTGCTGTGAAACTTTCATCTCGCTTCTTGTGCTGAATTTTCTTTTGCACAAATGTTTAAACAGTGAATTAAAGCTTTAGAAGCACATGAAGATGATCAACTTCAAACCCTTACTAGTTTTAGCAGTTGAAAATTGCCTGTAACTTCGGTCAGTCTACATAACATCTGTGCAGCTAAAGTAACTGCAGTGTTTTACTGGAGGTTCTTTGGCTGCCATGTAGGTTTGGATCTTGAACTAATAGGGTAGCAATGAGCACCTAGAAAGAGAAGATATTTTATTGTGTGGACGACTTTAAGAGCTCAAATTGATCAAGACTCGATACAAAGTAAAACTAACTAGCATTTACGGTGGGCAAATGAAGGTTGTTTGTTTGATATTTTAGTGAGCCGTTTAATTTTTTTTTTTATCCTTGTGGACCCACATCTAGTGCAAAATTTCTTACATGGGGTATTCATGTGCAGTTTGAGCTACATGAATCCAAAGACGATTTTAACTTTGAGGAAGAAGATTTTTTGTGCTCAAGGAAGGGGAACTTTGAGTGTTTGGCGAAACATCTCAAGAGAGTTGAGATAATCGGCTTTGGAGCTGATTGCTTTCGGTCAAAACATCTGCTCGCACTGATTAAGTTTCTTCTTGAGGAAGCACTTGTTCTGGAGAAGTTGATTATCAAGGCTGAAT
Organism: Rhodamnia argentea; assembly: GCF_020921035.1. Taxonomy (NCBI): domain Eukaryota; kingdom Viridiplantae; phylum Streptophyta; class Magnoliopsida; order Myrtales; family Myrtaceae; genus Rhodamnia; species Rhodamnia argentea. The sequence continues at coordinate 6,836,008 of NC_063152.1, read as the reverse complement.
TGCCCGCGCATTATGGACTAAGACACCATGAAGCCGCTGTTCTTTGGGAACTACTTGGCGAACGCCAAAATGTGCTCAGCTATCCAAGAGGTTCCCAAAATGCTGAAGTCATCTTCAATCATTCTTTCAAAGAGGCGGCCTTTTTGTCAAAGCTGTTTTGGTGGCAGGACTCATAGAAACCTGGGAAGTGAAATTCATGCCCAGGAGCTCTGCCCACGACATAATCCAAGGCAAATTTTCGTGGCGAAACCACCGAATCTTGCAAAACAAAGCGAGCCTTCTCCTTTGAAACGAAACGAAGCAGGAACCTTGACAAATTTTATCTCCATGATTTCAACGACGCCTTGCGCGAAGCCATAAGCCGCCACATCTATCCTTCCTGCCGCATTGAAGACATTTTTAAGACACTGCGTCCTATGAAAGCGGTGGCGATCCCCCTGACTATTGCCGCCGATCTCCTTTATTGTTTGTAACTTTGTGCGCTAAGATGCTTAAACAGGCAAGACGATCCATCCGAGCCTTCTTTGCCTTGGTAGAAATGGTTCTGGCCCGTGGGCCTCGGCCACAATGAAGAGGTTTAGGATCAGAGATATCCTCTATGGGTAGCCAATTGCCCCATAGATTTCCTCCATATTATAACTTTGATGAAGATGAATTATGATGTCCGCCATCATTCACTGAACTATGTGCCCTTTTTGTAGGATATGATCATCATAGCCTCTGCAGGAGAGTTGGCCGAGTGGTGCAAGGCGTAGTTTGAATCCCTCTCTTTCCTTATCTTAAATTAATTTACCAATGTTACTAACCACAATGTGTAAAATAACAATGCATACCCTGACTTCAAAACTTCAAACTTTCTTTGATATAGATTCGATATTCCTAATTTCATTTTTGTGGTACGTCAAATACTGGAAATAGCGGACAATGGATGAAATCTCCCTACTGATTATGATAAATTAATGGGATAAAAAAATCTCCTAAAAATCTCCTTATCTAGGTTAATCTTGGCAAGAAGCACACCCACATCAAAATAACCCTTCTTTGAAATGCTTTGGTAGTGCTTCTGAGTTGAAACCAAAATCATGATTCAAAGCAAGGAGCCATCTCCTTATCGGCAAGAAAAAAGATAGTCGACTAATTGATATTATCCCAATGCAAACAAAAAAAAAAAAAAGAAAAAAGAGAGGCATGTTGAGTCTTTGAAGCAGTTCGAATCATTTTGATAATAATAAGTTTGATCTGTTTTATCGAGAAGGTCTACGGTTCGAGTTCATATAGCCCTAATATAACTAATATTATAGTTTGTTATAACTAATAGAATGGTATAGTTAAGTAGTATATTAAAATTAGAATAAAACAATAATTTCATATAAAATATAACCATTTCGATTTTTTTTTGTGTATTCATATTTTTAATCCGAAGAAATAAAAAAAAATATGAATTTTATTTTTTTAATTCCTTTTGTTCATTAGAAAAAATTCATCCAAAAGCAGGTGAAAGGGAGAAAAGTTTATTTGTTTTATATAAAAGCACTGTCTATTCATAACTACTCTATCTATATAAAATAATAATAATAATAAAAGTAAGGTTAATGTAAATATGATTCCAATTGATAAATATTTAAATAAGACATGTACAATAACGACCCGATTTTTCCACCGGCTTAAGTTATGAGTGGATTAGTACTTATTGGTCTCAAGTCCGTAGTAAAAACGATATTTTTGAGGATACACTACGGTATAATTTGGACCCCATAGAGTTAAAAAATATGTGAAATTGGAACCCGACCGAGCGAAAATTGCACCTCACCCCTCTCTCTTCTTTCATGGACGACACCTCCCTCCCCATGTGGCATAGGAACCTTCAAGCCACCATCTCCTCTTCCTCTTCTTCTTTTCTTCTTCCTCTTCTTCGTTCTCATTTCGTGACAACCCCACCGAACTCTCTTCATCTCTCAATTTCACTCATCCGACATTCTAGGATATCAAGCAAACCAACAAAAGTAACATGCAAAGAACATTGGCAATATGCAAGCCGAAACCCACGATCCGAGGGTTACACGAATTAGAAATCTACTCGCTTGTACTCCTACGCGAGAGGCCCACCACGGGACCGAGCTGCCGTGCCGCCGCTAGCTCATCCTTCCATCCACATGAACACAAGCAAATCGCGGAACCACTGCAAGACTCAGACTTACCTCGATCCTACGCCCAAAACTACCGCAGGAATATCATCATACCGCTGCTTTGTGCTCCTCCTTCCTTTCGCGGGGCTGGGGTGAGAGAGCAAGGGATCGTCGCCGGACGGAGCCGCCGAGTGAGAGAGAGTATGACCAGGTGAGAGATTGAAGGAGACGAGAGCGAGCGAGAGCTTGTCGGCCCGTGACCATATAAGGTCGGCCAGACTTAAAAGAATTAAACGGAGCCTAAAAGAATCAAAATTTCACCGTTTTTCGTAGGAAAATTGCTTGACCATTGAGCACTTGCTTGGTCACCCCAAAAGAAATCTTATATATATTGAAAAACAAAAAATACGCCCAACAGAAAAAAAAAAAATTATGCCATTTAAATATAAAACGCGAAAGTCAAAAGCCTCGAAAGCTCGGGATAGAAACCCTAGGATTTATAGACCATGGCGGAGACCTCCGTCCACGGCGCCATCCACTGCAAATCCCCCGGCGACCGGCCGAATCGTACAAGACGAATCCCACCTCCTCCTCCTTTGAGCCCTAGGGATGACATCAGCGCCCTGCCAGACGACGTGATCCACCACATCTTCTCGTTCCTGACCCTCCGAGATGTAGTCAAGACCAGCATCCTCTCCAAGCGGTGGCAGTCCACTTGGACCTCTACCACCGACCTCGTCTTCAATGATGGGATTGGTGATGACCTGCCTCACAGTTCCAGGGACTTCTCGTCCTTTGTCGACAGCGTCCTGCTTCAGAGCACCTCCCCGACCGTGAAGAGATTCCACATCATGTGCGACGGGGTCAACTCACCCAAGTTCGACTCCTGGTTCTGCTTCGCGGCAGCACGCCGCGTGGAGGATCTCCGCCTGTTGCCGGCTGCTATGCCATTGTTCTCGTACGCATTGCCGCAGTTCGTGTGTCACTTGAGTTGGTTGGTACGCCTGGAATTCAGAAAGTGCCGCTTTTCGCTGGGCACTACTGTTAGGTGGCCTCGTCTTAAGGTCTTGTCGATGTCATTTGCGGAGTTGAGTGATCATATTCTCGAGGAAATTGTTAGGGGAAGTCCGGTTTTAGAGTCCCTTGAGCTGCACATGTGCAAGGGCGTGAAGAACATCAGAATAGATTCAATGAGTGTGAAAAAATTGATACTCGTCTACCCCATGACCTGTAAAGTGGAGACAATTTGGGCCCCTTATCTGCTGTCACTGTGGATATCAGGGTTTTTGCCTAATGATCCCATGTTCAGACTTGACAATGTTTCTTCTTTGGTGGAAGCCAACTTATATTTTCTTATGTCTCGTGGAGAGAGGATGCTGGATCTTTTAAAGGGACTCCTGGAGAAGCTGCGGGGAGTTCCTACGATTGCCACTTGCGGCCGGTGTTTCCAGGTACGAGCTCGTTTTTTTTTTACCTTGAATGGGATCCGTGATTAGCACTGTTTTAGTAATGTATGTTGCCCCACTAGAGCGACCTACCGGGTCAAGGGATAAAGTATTTGGATGGACTGTAAATTTTGTTAGTCTTTATTCATTCTGAACAAGAAAAGAAATAATAATCAAAAATTTTCTATTTTGCTCGCTCAATGTGCTTAGATTTTGTCTCCTTGGGAGATGGAAGGAGTGCCATTTCCATTGTCAAAATGTCAGAATTTGACACTGCATACACCAGTTACTCATTGGGACTTCCCTTGGATAGCACACTTGCTACGCAGTTCACCATGCCTGGAAAATTTACTCATATGCCTAGATGGCTACACCCTGTTTAAGGTTCGTTCGTTCGCTATGATATTTTCATTTCACTTCTTGAGCTGACTTTTATTTCGCACAAATGTGAGTTAAAACTTCAGAAGCACATGAAGATTATCAAATCCAAAATCTTATTTGTTTTGGCAATTGAAAATTGCCCGTAACTTTGGTCGGTGCACTCAACATATGTGCACCTGTTTTAGTTCATGTCTTCAAAGTAACTGCAGTGCTGTACTGGAGGTTCTATTGCTGCCATGTAGGTTTGGATCTTGAACTAATAGGTCAGTAATGAGCAGCTAGAAAGAGAATATATTGTATTGTGTGGGCGAGTTTAAGAGCTCAAATTGATTAAGACCTCATATAAAGTAAAACAAACTACCATTTGCAGTGGACAAATAAAGGTTGTTTGTTTGAAATTTTAGCGAGACAGTGAATTTTCTTTTCCTCATGGACCCACATCTAATGCGAAGTGAGTTTCTTAAATGGGGTATTCATGTGCAGTTTGGGCTTGATGACGAATCTAGAGGACGTTTTAACTTCAATGGAGAAGATTATTTGTGCTCAAGGAAGGGAAACTTTGAATGTTTGGCGAAACATCTCAAGAGAGTTGAGATCATCGGTTATGAAGCCAATCGTTTAGGGTCGAATCATCTGCTCGCCTTGATTAAGTTTCTTCTTGGAAATGCACTCGTGCTGGAGGAGTTGGTTATCAAGGCTCGGTTGACCCGACATGTACAAAAGCATCTTCAAGCCGCTGATCTATCGAAACTATATGGCATGAACCAGAATGTGCTCGGCTGTCGAAGAGCTTCCCAAAATGCAGAGGTTATCTTTGTTTATCGTTTCAACCGGGTTTCTCGTTGAACTAATGGGCACTACACCGCTCATTTGTATGCACACTTTGACAGTAAAGTTACATGTAAGTGGGACAATATTAGGTTTTTTAACGTGTGCCTAATTTGCTCTTCAGGTGCATCGAAGGTGCATGTTTGAGGACTTGCATGCATGAAATGTAAGCTTTGTGATTCAAGCTAATTGTGATAGCAAATTTTTAGGACTTGTCCGGTAATTATCTGAAAAAAGAAGTATCTTATATGATTATGAAGCTAATTTTTTAAGGTAAAACATAGTTAATGCCTATTTAAGCAGCTTAAACTTGTGAATATGTAATTTAATATAAATTAAGGACATTAAAGCAGCTTATTATTTGCCCATTAGCAGCTTATCACTTTTTTTTTGGGTCGATTGCTTATCACTTGTTGAAAAAGCAGATTTCGATTGCTTCAATTTTTAATAATTTTTTACTCACAAAATTTTAAGTTTCTTTAGTCTTGCGTGTTCTATGATTATTTATTTAATATGAAACATTTTAAGTACTTAAATATGTAATGTCCAATGATGAATTAGGTTTTTTCATATCTTTTTAGTTTAAGATTCTAATCATAAGCAGAAATATTAAGTGATTTTTCTACTCTTCACGGAGATGTCATTTATATTGAATGAAGCGTGATGCTCAAGATATAAGCAAACCGTACTAGAATTAATTTCTCAAATATTAGATTATTGAGTTAAATGGAATTTCAATCGTAAGTATTGAAGCAGGAATCGTTGTGTTTTTCATTAAGCTTTAAAGGGGTATTTATATACCCAAGAGTACAATCCAAAGGATTTACTAGCAAGGAATAAAATACAAAACTTTCCTACTTCTAAAGATACGATTCCAAATCTTCCGAAATCGAGAGCACAATATTTGGTTGATAATATTCAAAGATACGATTTCAAATCTTCAAAAATCGAGAGCGCAATATTTGTTTGATACACCCCCTCAAGTGGAAGAGTCGAGACGGCGAATCTTCAACTTGTCTCGTAAAAATTCAAAACGCGCTGTAGGAAGAGCTTTTGTGAGAGCATCGGCCAATTGGTCAGCTGTGGAGATAAACTACACATTGAGCTGTCGTTTGGTGACACGATCACGGACAAAATGGAAGTCGATTTCAACATGTTTGGTACGAGCATGAAAAACCGGATTTGCAGACAAATAAGTGGCACTAATATTATTGCACCAAAGGATAGGGGGTCCTTGAAGAGGGAACCCAAGCTCTCGAAAGAGTGACTCAAGTCAAATGAGTTCAGCTGCGGCATCGGCAAGGGCTTTATACTCGGACTACGTGGAAGAGCGCGCTACGATTCGTTGTTTCCTGGAGCTCCAGGAGATTAAGTTAGAACCCGGAAAAATAGCATACCCTCCAGTTGACTTCTTGTCGCCAGAGCTACCAGCCTAATCCGCATCAGAAAAGGCTTGCAAGCGAGTATCATTGCATGGAGAAAGAAGTAAACCATACGACCTTGTGTGTTTGAGATAGTGCAAAATGTGTTTTACCATCTCGCCGTGGTCTTCGATTAGTGCATGCATGAATTGACATGCTTTATTAACGGAATAGGAGATATCTGGTCTTGTCAATGTCACGTATTGAAGAGCGCCAACCGTTGACCGATATAGAGTAGCATCGGACATCAGAGCACCCCCTAGCGTAGATGGATTTGTAGTTGTGGCCATAGGAGTTCGGACAGGCTTGCACTCGGACATCCCAGCCCGATGAAGAAGATCATCAATATAACGTTGTCACGACCTCGCCTTCGGCCTCCCACGAGGGTCCCGCGGGGTTTAGAGGTATTGCCATAGATCAATGGCGTGGACTCTCCCAAGTCCTACCTCGCGTGACATTGGATTTCTTTTTACCGATTAGCAAATTAAAATGCTATTAAGAGTCGCCACTAGCCTATTGGGGTCGGCTAGAAACCAATCGAGACACGGGAGGGTTATCTCGATTCCTACGCAACCGGAGTTTCTAAGTTCGGAGACTTGTTTACGCTAACTAGATAATTAGCGCCCTTTTGGTACCTAACCGGTTGACATTCTTTAAGGTGACCACACATTCCGCATATCATTCTAAATTTATCGGTATCTAACCAAGTACTAAATGATCATGCATAATGTTTTTCTGTCATTTCGTGCAATTACCTATTCATCCTTAACCTAACAATATAGGGAAAGCGATTAACAGATAATTTTTCAAAAGACAGTGTTTTTAAACACTCAATCAGATAAATATGCCAAATAAAGATCGGGATAAGCACATGCAGATCAAATCTATAATGGCGATATTTAAACAAACAACTTTGACTCGAAGACCGAATTACAACAATATCGGACCGGATTAGACATCGGTCTCCAATCAACGCCAATTTCAGGCTTAAAATTCATATTAGGGGTAAAAAGGTCACAAAAATCATTTTTCTAATTTTCTGAAATTTTTCTGATTTTTTATTGAATTTTTATTTATTTTTTGAATTTTTTATTTTTTATTTTTTATTAATATTTTATTATTTTATTATTAAAGGGAACCGGAACTGGGTCCGGGTTCTCGGGTCCGGGCTTGGACCAGGTCTACGGCCCGATCCCGCCCGGGAGAGGGAACCGGAGTCGGCCCAAGGCAAAAAAAAAAAAAAAAAAAAGCTCGGGCCCACTTTTCTTTTTGACCGAACTAGGCCTAAATTCCTTCCGGCCCAACTTGCAACACCCATGCCAGCACAGCCCCAGCAGCCCTTCTTCATTTCGCCCACGCCAGCCCACTCGAGAAACAACACAAATCAGGCCCAAAATATTATCTTTTCTTTATTCTTCACCAACCCATCCGACCAGCCCAGTTTCCTCTTCTTTCTCTCTTCACCAGCCCATGCAAGTAGCCCAACGCTCAGCCCAGTCTCCTCTTCTTCATTCTCAAAACAGCCCATCCAACTAGAAAGATACTCAAACGCTATCTCGTCGAACTCTTCGATTATATCTTCCAGAAACTCGTGAAATGGGATCAATTTTGGGTCACGAGTCTTCCACTTGCCTTCAGTCCGAAGGATAATGAGGGCAGAGTCGCCATAAACTTGCGCTCTCCGAATTTCCATCCCCACGGCAACCTGTAGCCCGAGAATGCAGGCCTCGTATTCGGCGATATTATTGGTGCACGAAAACAATAACTTGGCGGCAACTAGATAGTGCCTGCCATCCGGGGAGATAAGGACTGCCCCCGTGCCAGATCCGGATAAGTTAACGGCTCCGTCGAAGTACATGACCCATTTTTCTGTAGTAACTAGTAAAACACGGTCATCAAGAGGGTCTATCTCATCTTCCGCTCGCGGTCCCGCAGCATTCTCTGCTAACATGTCTGCTATTGCTCGACCTTTCACCGATTTTCGTGTCATGGTCTGCACATCGAACTCGGAAATAAGAATCTGCCACTTGGCCAATTTTCCAACCAACGTTGGTTTTTCCAGCAGATACTTGATGGGATCACATTCGGTGGTTAACATGATCCGATGGTGAAGGGTATACTGCCGCAGCCTGTGTAATACCCAAACTAAAGCTACGCAAGTCTTCTCGACCTCCGAGTAATTAGCTTCAGAATCGGAGAATTTTTTGTTGAGATAGTATATCGCGCATTCCTTTCCATCCGATGGTCTTTTACGTACTAATACAGCTCCTAAAGACTCCTTGTAGATAGTCAGATAAAGGATCAAAGGTACCCCGGGAACAGGTGGAACTAGAACAGGGGAATGAGTCAGATAATGCTAGATCTTCAAGAAAGCGGTCTGACATTCGATATCCCACACAATCTTTGCATTTTTCTTGAGAAGCTTGAAAAATGGTCCGCGAGTCTCTGACAACCGGGATATGAATCTTGCCACATAGTTCAATCTCCCTAGCAAACTACGAACTTTTCCCACGTAAGACGGGGGTCGCGGCTCGCATATGGCCTTCACCTTGGACGGATCAATCTCAATGCCCCTACTACCGACATGAAGCCCAATAATTTCCCGGACCTTACCCCAAATACGCACTTTGCGGGATTGAGACGTAATCGGTATTTACGTAGGCGCTCGAATAGCTTGCGAAGAATTGCAACATGGTCTTCGCCTGATCTTGACTTCGCAATCATGTCATCGACGTATACTTCGATTTCATTGTGCATCATATCATGGAATAAGGCCACCATGGCTCTTTGATACGTGGCACCTGCATTTTTCAAGTAGAAAAGCATGACTCTATAGCAAAAAGTTTCCCATGGGGTTATAAAAGAAGTTTTGCTTCTGTCTTCTTCTTTCATCCGAATCTGGTTATAACCCGAAAAACCATCCATGAAGGAGAAAAGCTCGAACCCAGCCGCATCGTCAACTAGCACGTCAATATGCGGGAGCGGGAAGTCATCTTTGGGGCTGGCCTTATTTAGATCACGGTAGTCAACGCACACCCCGACTCTCCCGTTTTTCTTCATCACCGGGACGATATTCGCTATCCAATCCAGGTAATGAGCGACTTCAATGAAATCGACTTTCGGGAGCTTCATTACTTCCTCCTCAATCTTTTTAGACAACTCAGGTTTTGTCCTTCTTAACTGTTGTTTCTTCGGCGGTATATCTAGGTTAGTCGGTAGTGCATGTTGCACGATATTTGGGTCCAATCCTGGTATGTCGGTGTACGACCAGGTGAATACATCCCGAAATTCTTGAAGAAGGCTGACCATTCTCGCGGCTTCTGCATCCTGTAACCCCGTCCCGATTTTGGTCTCTCGGATATTGTCTTCAGCACCCAAATTCACCGTCACATTCGGTTCATCTGTCAATGGCTTTGACTCCTCGTGGCGACTCCATTCGATTTCAATCCCTTTTAGATCGTCACTATCGCTGCCCGAGTCCGAAGAATCGTCGCCTGGTGAATCCGAGTCACATGTGCTCTTATCATGAATATGAAGAATGCTATGCCCGAGACATGATGCAGAAACGTTAATTCATTTCAATGACATATAAACAAAAAGCAGAAAAGTGTGTTTTTGAAAACATATTTACAACAACATTTTTCAAATGGGTAAGCCCCGGGAAATACCCTCATATCATCGGGTCATCCGGATTTTTTGAAAAAGTGAAAACTAGGAAACGTGTGAAAGTCCAGTCCTCAGGCTTATACTTAGGCTCATAATCGCATCGTCATGGGACTGGCAGTATACTTTCACACGTCTTTAATAAACATGTGCTCGTTTTATTTAACTGGGAGCCGCATTACAACATGTACTTCCCCCAAGCCAACGGCTCGAGACCTGGGGGTATCCAAAAAACGGTTAGCACATCGAAAACACAGTCCTTGGCGGGAGCAGGAAAAACATATGTACATGACAAAAAATAGACAAACCCACGACCCTACTCTAGAGAGTTAGGGGAACGGGCTGATGACTCCACCTCCTTAGATACGGTGGCACATGTGAAAGGCTCCTCGGGAATGATCTTCCGAGAGTTGATTGGCTTATCTTCAAGAGTCCGTGGTTCAAAGAAGTCGTCAACGTCAATAGGTGTGATGTTGGTGTCGGCAATAAGCTCTTCGAACAGCTGCGCTATCCCTTCTAAGTTGGAGAGGCTTGTGTCCTCTAGCATTCCGGGCGGAAGAGGACAAAGCAGCTTGGGGGGATTTCCGATGGACCGACTACCAAAACCCTCGTCTACCACCAAACGGACAGCATCATCCATACGACCTTCTTGGTTGCCCCGACTTCCTCGACCGTATCAACTACTTCGGAGGGGAAATGAGTAGGGACTAATTGCGGCACGACGCCTGCGTTGAAGCAAACAGACGGTGGGACCGTTGGGTTGGTTGCGAACTCCTGAATATCTAAGTCCGGAAGGACCGTTATCCGGTTCTGCAAGAATGGACTCTGTGGAAGTAAGGTCTTTGTGGCCTTCGTCCTCAAGCTGGTAACTACCTAGATTCTCTTCAATAGTCGGGTCCGCCACAACAGGCTCTGCTATACCGATGAATGTCTCATTCAAATCTAGCATTATTTCGGGGACGATCGCATCATCGGGAGTGACCTCTTCGTTGTCAACAGGCTGTTCTGCTTCAATTAGAGCGATCGCTTCATCGGTGGGCTCCGGAGCGTCGAATTCATCCCCCCACTCGTTCCAATAAGCTCGTGTCTCGGGGATGGGCTCTTCGAAAATCCAAGGCGGGGGTGAACACTTAACTAGAAAATCATATCCATCGCTAGGCCGACCCAAGGTATCCACTATTTCTCCCGTAGCATACGTGTTTCGCAGGAACTCTTGATCCCAGTAATGCCGGTTGCATAGAGAATCGGCTTCTGGGTCATGACCTTCATCTGGATGAGTTGGCGCCATTTCGGGTACAATCGCGTCCTCGGGCTCGGCTAACAAGTTGTCGGGCTCAATCACGACCGTCTCCATGTTTGCCATTATAGACTTGTATGGGCTCGAGTGAACATATATGAGTATTTCAGTCAGTCAATGAACGTAACAAAAACATAACTGAAAGAGATGGAAAAAATTTGGACAAAGTAGAGATTATACTCACAGTTGTTGGTGAATGCTATTTGTTAATGACATAAACACACGCATGCTAATAGTGAGGTTTGACACATAAAGGGTAGGGTAGACTAATGGTTAAAGGCTCCCATCACAACGGAATGATGTACCGCCCCCAAAAACACCGACAAGATAATCGGGTCGGGGCACATATTTCGAGATGATGAGCGGGATCAGAAATGATCGTGCCATTTGCGGACTTGCGTATGGCCCAATCTATTTCTGACACCTCCTAAGGGTTTCCTGGGGTCGCAGTCCGGGTTTGACCACTGGATGTGTGTACAAAAAGTGTAGTGTATGAAAAACATGCATAGTAGGGTATATCAAACACCGCTTCTATATACATATAGAAAACATACATTCCTACGACTCCCTGCAAAACGGATATGTCGACAATCACTCCACCCCTTATAACTCCCAACCCGCAAGAACAACTAATCAAAAAATTAGCAGATTAAGCTGATTTTTCTACCAACACAACAAAATGGTGATCAAGTTAGGAAACAATCAACCGATTATTAAGGCCTAAGTCTTCAGAGGTTTTTATCCTATTTTCCCCAGTGGAGTCGCCAAGCTGACGCGACCTCCCACGAGGGTCCTGCGGGGTTTATAGGTATTGCCATAGATCAATGGCGTGGACTCTCCCAAGTCCTACATCTCGTGACATTGGATTTCTTTTTCCTGATTAGCAAATTAAAATGCTATTAAGAGTCACCACTAGCTTATTGGGGTCGGCTAGAAACCAATCGAGACACGGGAGGGTTATCTCGATTCCTACGCAACCGGAGTTTCTAAGTTCGGAGACTTGTTTACGCTAACTAGATAATTAGCGCCCTTTCGGTACCTAACCAGTTGACATTCCCTAAGGTGACCACACATTCTGCATATCATTCTAAACTTATCATGTATCTAACCAGTACTAAATGATCATGCATAATGTTTTTCTCTCATTTCGTGCAATTACCTATTCATCCTTAACCTAACAATATAGGGAAAGCGATTAACAGATAATTTTTCAAAAGACAGTGTTTTTAAACACTCAATCAGATAAATATTCCAAATAAAGATCGGGATAAGCACATGCAGATCAAATCTATAGTGGCGATATTTAAACAAACAACTTTGACTCGAAGACCGAATTACAACAATATCAGATCGGATTGGACATCAGTCTTCAATCAACGCCAATTTCGGGCTTAAAATTCACATTAGGGGTAAAAAGGACACAAAAATCATTTTTCTAGTTTTCTGAAATTTTTTTGATTTTTTATTGAATTTTTATTTATTTTTTGAATTTATTTTATTTTTTTTATTTTATTAATATTTTATTATTTTATTATTAAAGGGAACCGGAACTGGGTCCGGGTTCTCGGGTTCGGGCTTGGACCAGGTCTACGGCCTGATCCGGCCCGGGAGAGGGACCGGAGTCGGCCCCGGGCGATAAAAAAAAAAAAAAAAAAAACTCGAGCCCACTTTTCTTTTTGACCGAACTAGGCCTAAATTCCTTCTGGCCCAACCTGCAACACCCAAGCCAAGACAGGTCCAGCAGCCCTTCTTCATTTCGCCCACGCCAGCCCACTCGAGAAACAACACAAATCAGGCCCAAAATATTATCTTTTCTTTATTCTTCACCAGCCCATCGGACCAGCCCAGTTTCCTCTTCTTTCTCTCTTCACCAGCCCATGCGAGTAGCCTAACGCTTAGCCCAGTCTCCTCTTCTTCATTCTCAAAACAGCCCATCCAACTAGCCCAAAAGACTCTCTTCGATCTTAATTCGGGCCCAATCTAGCTAGGAAATAGAATAGGCCCAGCTTCCCTTTTTTTCTCTTCCACGCCAGCCCACTCTTGAAATAAGACAGCCCATAAAATAGCCTAAAAAACGTGGGATGGCCTGATATCACTATTCATCATCTTCTCTGTGCATTTGCGGCATGCACCGCAACCCCGATCGCAACTCTGCACCTCCGGCACCCAACGGCTCTGCCGCTTGCCTCGACGCCGCATTTCCGGGACTCGTTCTTCGCGCCGCCACCCCGCCAGACTTCCCTAGGCGCGAACCGGTTCTGCTCGAGCCGGTGTTACCGTTCTTTGACATTCGCGTCGCCTCCGCCCAAGCTCGAATCTTTTACGTTCACCCTCGCATCGCCTCGGCCCGAACTCGCGGTCGCCTCTGTTCGGACTCGTATCGCCTAAGTTCGGACTCGCGTCGCCTAAGTCCAAACTCGCGTCGCCTAAGTTCGGACTCGAGTCGCTTCTGCACTTGTCGGGGCTCGCTCATCGTACTTTTGGCGGGTCACGCTCCAACGGGCCTTCTCACCAAAGACGCTTAGGTCCGCTCAAGATGCCACTACCTATAGACGGCCCCCAAACTCTGCTCTTCCTTGCCCGCTCGGTTGGTCTCGCATCTACCCGCACGAGTCCCTTTTTTTTTTTTTTTTTTACGGAGTAAAACAACCCAATAGGACCTTACCCAAAAAAAAAAAACAACCCAATAGCCTCCGCGAGGTGACGTTTGAACCAGTCCAACTTCGGTAGGGTCTTCCGCGGATCAGAGACTTTCACTAGCGATCTCCCGAGGAATAGCTCGACGCTAAACCGGCGGCCTTCATACTCGACACGAACCGCCGAATCGACATCGCTCTCAACCAGCAAATGGCGTGTCAAAGGTAGAGCTAAACTCACCCACATAAGCAACTCATGCAAAACTAAAGCGGAGGCCGAGGATGGGGGGAAGGTTGGCAAGCTTTCAACAAAGGCTTGAGACTAAACTCCATAGCAATAATCAACAACAAATAAACTTGAAGGAAAGCAAAAGCACCAACAATAGCAGGTAAAAAAAAAGCAAAGAAGAACAAGGGTTGCCGATCTTTGGGTTCGAACGGCGCAAAGGGTGGAGGGAAGTAGGGCTTACCTGTTCGTGGGAGAAGAGCTTTGGCCGGACTCTCACTGGAACAAGAAATACGTTGGCTGTGGATGCACCTCCCCTCACTCTCTTCTCAAAGCCCAACCTGCAATTTTAACTCTCTCTCCCTATTCTTTTGTTTCCTCCTCGTCATTTTTTGTTGCTCAACCGAACCTTCTTGCTGGAGCCGAACCTCTAGCCTGCCCACTACTCCTTGCTTTATACTCTTCTTGCCTCCTTCCCCAAGCTTGCTTGTGCGGATGGGCGTGAATTCCGCCCGATGTAGACGTGGATTGGTTAGTAATCACGTGAAGTGTGCGGTGAAAATCTGAATAACGTGCGTGTATGCAAGTGACTTAAATGGTAAGAATGAGGGAGAGGTTCGGATGGGCTGTTGAACACAAGAAAAATTGGGCCAAAGCAACAAAAGTCATAATTGGGCTTGAAAAGAGGACAAAGGGGGAGACCAGCTCATCGAGGGAAAAGAAAAGGGCCCAACCGGGCACGTGGACGGGCCGCCAGCGAAGGCCTATCCGCGAGGCTCCGGGCCTAGCAAGCCGGATCCATTTTTTAAATAAAAGTAAAAATAAAATGTAAAATATAAAAATAGAATAAAATAAAAAATAAAATTTAATTAATTTTTTTTTACTTTATAATAAAACAAGAAAATATGCATATTCAACAACTTGACATTTTTTATATTTTACAAAAATATAAAATAAAATAAAATTAGTGATTGTCAAAATTAGGTGTCAACAAACGTCCTTGAGAGAGAAGCAACCCTTCGTAGTAAGGGATAGCTTCTATTCCAAGGAAGAAGTGTAGTCGGCCGAGATCCTTAATAGAGAATTACGTAGACAATTGCTTTAATATTGAACCGATGGTAAAAGGTGCATTACTCGTAACTAGAATGTCATCAACATAGATCAAAAAATAAATGACATCAGTGCCTCTTCGATAGATAAATAATGATGGATCTGTTTGTGATGCCGAGAATCCCAAATGAAGCAAAAATTGAGAAAGTCATTGGAACCAAGCTCTCGGAGCTTGCTTGAGACCATATAGCGAACGTTGCAACTTGCAAACATAATCACGACGAGTTGTGTCCATAAACCCAGGGGGCTGCTCCATGTACACCTCTTCAGAAAGAACTCCATGTAAGAAGGCATTATGCACATCCAGTTGTCGCACTTGCCACCCTTGAGAGACAAGAAGAGACAAAATAGAACAAACAGTGGTAATTTTCACAATTGGACGGAAGGTTTATGTATAATCCAAGCCTTGTTGCTGATGAAAACCCTTAGCAACTAGGCGAGCTTTATAACGCTCAAGACTACCATCCGCTTTGCGCTTAACTCTGTAAACCCACTTACACCCAACGAGATTCATGGAAGAAGTGCGAGGGACCAAAGACCATGTTCCATTTTTCAACAATGCATTAAATTCATTGTTCATAGCTGCACGCCACTCAAGGATTTTGTTGGCTTAGGTGAATGAGGTTGGTTCCGTGATGGGGACGGTGACGGTATTAATTTGAGGTGGACGAGACCGAAGTTGCATGGTGTGGGTGCGTGTTGGTTTAGGTGGTGGCAGTGGTGGTGGTGGTGGAGAGGTTGATGTAGAGGTGGAATGATAAAGATCATGGAGGGGTCTAGTTCTTAAGGTAGGGGAGG